>NW_018407839.1:8681-125981 GCF_002113885.1 Mizuhopecten yessoensis
GATACCTGTGCTGGTCTATCTATATATATATAGACACACTGTATCAGGTGATACCTGTGATGGTCTGTCTATATATAGACACACTCTATCAGGTGATACCTGTGCTGGTTTATCTATATATATATAGACACACTGTATCAGGTGATACCTGTGATGGTATGTCTATATATAGACACACTCTATCAGGTGATGTGTTGATCTGTCTATATAGATACACTGTATCAGGTGATAGCTGGGTGTAATTGCCTGTCAGTGTCTGAGGAGGATGACTTGGTGATACCTGGGTGTATTTGCCTGTCAGTGTCTGAGGAGAATGACTTGGTGAGACCTTGGTGTATCTGTCTGTCAGTGTCAGAGGTCGATGACTTGGTGAGACCTGGGTGTATCTCTCTGTCAGTGTCTGAGGAGGATGACTTGGTGAGACCTTGGTGTATCTGTCTATCAGTGTCGGAGAAGGATGACTTGGTGAGACCTGGGTGTATCTGTCTGTCAGTGTCGGAGGTGGATGACTTTGCGAGACCTGGGTGTATCTGTCTGTCAGTGCCTGAGGAGGATGACTAGGTGAGACCTGTGAGTACATGTATCTGTCTGTCAGTGTCGGAGAAGGATGACTTGGTGAGACCTTGGTGTATCTGTCTGTCATTGTCTGAGGAGGATGACTGCGTGAGACCTGTGTGTATCTCTCTGTCAGTGTCAGGGGAGGATGACTTGGTGAGACCTATGTGTATCTGTCTGTCAGTGTCGGAGGTGGATGACTTGGTGAGACAAGTGTGTATATGTCTGTGGGTGTCTGAGGAGGATGACGTGATGAGACCTTGGTGTATCTGTCTGTCAGTGTCAGAGGTCGATGACTTGGTGAGACCTGGGTGTATCTCTCTGTCAGTGTCTGAGGTTGATGACTTGGTGAGACCTGGGTGTATCCGTCTGTCAGTGTCAGAGGAGGATGACGTGATGAAACCTGTGTGTATCTGTCTGTCAGTGTCTGAGGAGGATGACTTAGTGAGACCTGGGTGTATCTGTCTGTCAGTGTCAGAGGAGGATGACTTGGTGAGACCAGTGTGTATCTGTCTGTCAGTGTCAGAGGAGGATGACGTGATGAGACCTTGGTGTATCTGTCTATCAGTGTCAGAGGAGGATGACTTAGTGAGACCTGGGTGTATCTGTCTGTCAGTGTCAGAGGTGGATGACCTGGTGAGACCAGTGTGTATCTGTCTGTCAGTGTCAGAGGAGGATGACTTGGTGAGACCTGGGTGTATCTGTCTATCAGTGTCAGAGGAGGATGACTTGGTGAGGCCTGGGTATATCTGTCTGTCAGTGTCAGAGGTGGATGACTTGGTGAGACCAGTGTGTATCTGTCTGTCAGTGTCTGAGGAGGATGACGTGATGAGACCTGTGTGTATCTGTCTGTCAGTGTCTGAGGTGGATGACTTGGTGATACCTGGGTGTATCTGTCTATCAGTGTCTGAGGAGGATGACTTGGTGAGACCTGGGTGTATTTGTTTGTCAGTGTCGGAGGTGGATGACTTGGTGAGACCTGGGTGTATCTGTCTATCAGTGTCTGAGGAGGATGACTTGGTGAGACCTGGGTGTATCTGTCTGTCAGTGTCGGCAGAGGTTGACTTGGTGAGACCTGGGTGTATCTGTCTGTCAGTGTCTGAGAAGAATGACTTGGTGAGACCTGGGTGTATCTGTCTATCAGTGTCGGAGAAGGATGACTTGGTGAGACCAGTGTGTATCTGTCTGTAAGTGTCGGAGGAGGATGACTTGGTGAGACCTGTTTGTGCTTTGTGATAATATTGTTACTATGATGTAGAAACACAAAACATTACCAATTGATTACACAGCAATGGTACCAAAGCTCCCATGACATGCAATCTTTTCTGTTGTTTATTTCAGCCATCAGATATAGTTTCTGTTATGTATATCTATGTATACCTTAAACAGTGTTATATGGCGAGTCCCGCAGGGACAGAATTACACATATCAAACACATAGTGATATATTTATATTGCTCAATAGGAGTTATACTGAGATTCAATTTTGCAATGCTGACAAATTCACTCCACATAACTTATATAGACTGTTGACAAGGTGTATCTATACTTGCCTCTCACCCTATTTTGGATGGGGATTCGGGGATTCCTGATTTAATTTTTATCTCAAAATTGAACGTTTTCAAACAGTAAATTCGGTAAACTCTATATTCTAAGATCAAATGATTTCATCTGAAAGAACACCTCAAACCTTGTTATTCTTAAGTGTAATTATTTACCTAGGGGGGTATAATACACATTTTATTTAAATTCCCTTTATTGAAATTTCAACTGGCAATGATGCTCACTGGTGACATCCACATTTAGGTGTGTGAATCATTAACATTCACAATGCTGAAATTATTTCTATGGAAATGGCTTGGAATACTCAGATCAAGTGTAACTTACAGAGCACATTTAATGAAATTTGTGCCCGTTAATTTAACCCACAAAAAAAAGTCATGTGAATGGTATTCAGATCAACTGATCATGCTAAAAGACTTCATTCATAAATAGATTAAAACAAAGGCTAAATTCATACACCCCACTGTAACAGTGCATGACAAAGAGACAAAAATGATATGAAATAAGCAAAACACTTTTTGATGTATTGAAAAATATTGACAGACGAAGAAATTGTTACAACAGATTCTGTTGGCTAGAGATGAAAAATGTACTGTATTGAAGACACCCCCCNCCCTCCTTAATCAAAACGCACTAGTCAATAAATATAATTGGAATGCAGATTTGATCATTGTCCTAGAATTTGGTTGTTAGCTCCGACAGGGCTTTAACTTCACAGCTCCTGTTGAAATCAAACATGATTATGTAATCAACGTCCACAGTGCTGCCTTCTAGGTGAATGACTAACCTCATTCTCAGTACTCAAAGGGCAATATAACTGATGCAATAAATCAGTTTCCTGAATTAACCAGGCAATTTCTC
Source organism: Mizuhopecten yessoensis (assembly GCF_002113885.1). Classification (NCBI taxonomy): domain Eukaryota; kingdom Metazoa; phylum Mollusca; class Bivalvia; order Pectinida; family Pectinidae; genus Mizuhopecten; species Mizuhopecten yessoensis. Next base: position 11,660 of record NW_018407839.1, read on the forward strand.
CCATCTGAAGAGAGTCCCAGAACTTTTGTAAAGTGATTTTAAGGTACAGATTTTTAAAAATCGCTGTATAAAGGACAACAATCAAGTAATGGAATTGATGTGGACCAATTGATCAGCTGGCACTGTTATATATGTGACATCACCGACTTTTGTGCTGAAGATTATAAACATTGCCAATTTGAGTGCAAATGATGACATCACAGATTTTGTGCATTTCCGATGCCGTCATCAGTTTGAGGAAATGATGACATCACCAATTTGTGTATTAGTTTATCATATATCATGGATATCAGATATATATAAATATAAGGTAAAAACAACAATACTATATAACAGATAGGGCTTAATTAACTCTGCTATACAGGGGCTGCTATACAGGGGCTGCAGTGAATAGAGCACTTGTCTTTCACCAAGGCAGTCGTGGTTTGATTCTCCAATCAGATGTGAATAGGTATCAATTGGGCTGTAACATCTAAGGAATATGAGGGGAAAATACTGCCTAAGTACTGGCAAGCTAGCTTTTCCAGTGACTCTTATTAAGCAACACATTGAGTGCAGTGGTCAACAGTTTGGATAGGTGATTGCCTGCATGTTACAGGGTCACCTAGCTGCCTATAACCACGTGGGTTTTCTCGCGGTACCTCAGTTTTTTTCCCACATTTAGACCCTATGTACACTAGTACTCCATCCAGGCCAAAAAGAGTAATTAATGTAATTTGAGAAAATGTTACAGAAGAGTTGGAAAATAAATAAGGTTTATACAATGTATTACGCTATGATGTTATTGACAGCCTTTGTAATTGACAGTAACTGTATCATATACAGCAGGTTTAATTGATTCTTATAATAATATTTATGTTACTAAAATTATGCATCCTATTTGTTGACCGATATTAATCACTCGCACTGCCTTGACCTGAAGCGTTCAGAGGCCCTAAGAGGCACCCAGAGTATCAGCTTCGGGGAAGGCATTGCTGAAGCCGCTGTGCCACCGACACCATCCTTCCCGAATGATTTGGGTTATTCACGCTTGTTTACTTTTTAATTATCTTTATGATTTGTTTACTGCTGACTAATTACGGAAGCATATCAACTTAACTGCCAACTGTCTTTCCTGATACTGAATTGATGTTGCATCATAAATGACATGAACCCTTCTAGACCTGATGTTGCTATCTTTTTTAATCAGGATCCCAGTATAATTTGATTGATACATCCATTATGTATGCCAGATGACATAAGATTATAACAAATACGATGGACAATTTCTTCAACAGTTCATTAATCATTGTTAATTAATTTAGGATCTGAATCATAATTCCAATCTCACAGATTTCCCAATATTTATAGGGTTGTATGCTGGATTTGCCTCCCTTACCAATATGTATAGGGTTGTATGCAGGATTTCCCTCCCTCACCTATATTTATAGGGTTGTATGCTGGATTTGCCTCTCTCACCAATATGTATAGGGTTGTATGCTGGATTTGCCTCCCTCACCAATATGTATAGGGTTGTATGCTGGATTTGCCTCCCTCACCAATATGTATAGGGTTGTATGCTGGATTTGCCTCCCTCACCAATATGTATAGGGTTGTATGCTGGATTTGCCTCCCTCACCAATATGTATAGGGTTGTATGCTGGATTTGCCTCCCTCACCAATATGTATAGGGTTGTATGCTGGATTTGCCTCCCTCACCAATATGTATAGGGTTGTATGCTGGATTTGCCTCCCTCACCAATATGTATAGGGTTGTATGCTGGATTTGCCTCCCTCACCAATATGTATAGGGTTGTATGCTGGATTTGCCTCCCTCACCAATATGTATAGGGTTGTATGCTGGATTTGCCTCCCTCACCAATATGTATAGGGTTGTATGCTGGATTTGCCTCCCTCACCAATATGTATAGGGTTGTATGCTGGATTTGCCTCCCTCACCAATATGTATAGGGTTGTATGCTGGATTTGCCTCCCTCACCAATATGTATAGGGTTGTATGCTGGATTTGCCTCCCTCACCAATATGTATAGGGTTGTATGCTGGATTTGCCTCCCTCACCAATATGTATAGGGTTGTATGCTGGATTTGCCTCCCTCACCAATATGTATAGGGTTGTATGCTGGATTTGCCTCCCTCACCAATATGTATAGGGTTGTATGCTGGATTTGCCTCCCTCACCAATATGTATAGGGTTGTATGCTGGATTTGCCTCCCTCACCAATATGTATAGGGTTGTATGCTGGATTTGCCTCCCTCACCAATATGTATAGGGTTGTATGCTGGATTTGCCTCCCTCACCAATATGTATAGGGTTGTATGCTGGATTTGCCTCCCTCACCAATATGTATAGGGTTGTATGCTGGATTTGCCTCCCTCACCAATATGTATAGGGTTGTATGCTGGATTTGCCTCCCTCACCAATATGTATAGGGTTGTATGCTGGATTTGCCTCCCTCACCAATATGTATAGGGTTGTATGCTGGATTTGCCTCCCTCACCAATATGTATAGGGTTGTATGCTGGATTTGCCTCCCTCACCAATATGTATAGGGTTGTATGCTGGATTTGCCTCCCTCACCAATATGTATAGGGTTGTATGCTGGATTTGCCTCCCTCACCAATATGTATAGGGTTGTATGCTGGATTTGCCTCCCTCACCAATATGTATAGGGTTGTATGCTGGATTTGCCTCCCTCACCAATATGTATAGGGTTGTATGCTGGATTTGCCTCCCTCACCAATATGTATAGGGTTGTATGCTGGATTTGCCTCCCTCACCAATATGTATAGGGTTGTATGCTGGATTTGCCTCCCTCACCAATATGTATAGGGTTGTATGCTGGATTTGCCTCCCTCACCAATATGTATAGGGTTGTATGCTGGATTTGCCTCCCTCACCAATATGTATAGGGTTGTATGCTGGATTTGCCTCCCTCACCAATATGTATAGGGTTGTATGCTGGATTTGCCTCCCTCACCAATATGTATAGGGTTGTATGCTGGATTTGCCTCCCTCACCAATATGTATAGGGTTGTATGCTGGATTTGCCTCCCTCACCAATATGTATAGGGTTGTATGCTGGATTTGCCTCCCTCACCAATATGTATAGGGTTGTATGCTGGATTTGCCTCCCTCACCAATATGTATAGGGTTGTATGCTGGATTTGCCTCCCTCACCAATATGTATAGGGTTGTATGCTGGATTTGCCTCCCTCACCAATATGTATAGGGTTGTATGCTGGATTTGCCTCCCTCACCAATATGTATAGGGTTGTATGCTGGATTTGCCTCCCTCACCAATATGTATAGGGTTGTATGCTGGATTTGCCTCCCTCACCAATATGTATAGGGTTGTATGCTGGATTTGCCTCCCTCACCAATATGTATAGGGTTGTATGCTGGATTTGCCTCCCTCACCAATATGTATAGGGTTGTATGCTGGATTTGCCTCCCTCACCAATATGTATAGGGTTGTATGCTGGATTTGCCTCCCTCACCAATATGTATAGGGTTGTATGCTGGATTTGCCTCCCTCACCAATATGTATAGGGTTGTATGCTGGATTTGCCTCCCTCACCAATATGTATAGGGTTGTATGCTGGATTTGCCTCCCTCACCAATATGTATAGGGTTGTATGCTGGATTTGCCTCCCTCACCAATATGTATAGGGTTGTATGCTGGATTTGCCTCCCTCACCAATATGTATAGGGTTGTATGCTGGATTTGCCTCCCTCACCAATATGTATAGGGTTGTATGCTGGATTTGCCTCCCTCACCAATATGTATAGGGTTGTATGCTGGATTTGCCTCCCTCACCAATATGTATAGGGTTGTATGCTGGATTTGCCTCCCTCACCAATATGTATAGGGTTGTATGCTGGATTTGCCTCCCTCACCAATATGTATAGGGTTGTATGCTGGATTTGCCTCCCTCACCAATATGTATAGGGTTGTATGCTGGATTTGCCTCCCTCACCAATATGTATAGGGTTGTATGCTGGATTTGCCTCCCTCACCAATATGTATAGGGTTGTATGCTGGATTTGCCTCCCTCACCAATATGTATAGGGTTGTATGCTGGATTTGCCTCCCTCACCAATATGTATAGGGTTGTATGCTGGATTTGCCTCCCTCACCAATATGTATAGGGTTGTATGCTGGATTTGCCTCCCTCACCAATATGTATAGGGTTGTATGCTGGATTTGCCTCCCTCACCAATATGTATAGGGTTGTATGCTGGATTTGCCTCCCTCACCAATATGTATAGGGTTGTATGCTGGATTTGCCTCCCTCACCAATATGTATAGGGTTGTATGCTGGATTTGCCTCCCTCACCAATATGTATAGGGTTGTATGCTGGATTTCCCTCCCTCACCAATATGTATAGGGTTGTATGCAGGATTTGCCTCCCTCACCAATATGTATAGGGTTGTATGCTGGATTTCCCTCCCTCACCTATATGTATAGGGTTGTATGTTGGATTTCCCTCCCTCACCAATATGTATAGGGTTGTATGCTGGATTTGCCTCCCTCACCAATATGTATATATATGCACCAGTGGAGAGGTGATGAGGATCACAGTAATGTACATCAAGGATAAGGTGTTAGATGTATCTACAGCGTGGCATTACCGACATGTAATGAATATTGAGTTTTAAGGGAATTTCATTTCATTCACTATTACAGCATACAAAATTAACAACAATTCATTTCATGAAAATTAAATGTCAAAGAATTTCAGTGATGTTATCCTGGTTTTTCCTGCAGTTCCTGAATGGAATCTTCCTGTCTATAAAATCGATAATTCTAATATAGTGTACAGGGATACAAGGATTTATTAAGCACTTTGAATATCGCATTGGCCAAATTATCCTAATCTAAAGCAAATCTATTGATAATCAAAAACGAATTAACACCTATAAGCCTTCCTGGAGTATTGATCCAAATTTAAACCAGACAACAAACTGATTGTCTTACTGAGTCCTGCTACAGTTCCGTGTAATGCCTACATTGATCACCCCTGCAGATCGGGGAATTGGGAAAAGGATACATCTGCTGTTACCCACTGCATGTATCGTAGGAGGCGACTAATGTTTGAACCCCCTGCAGAATTGGGGATTTGCTTTGGGTGTCCTGTATTAGGGGACACAAAAGCGACCAAAATAAATCTTCTGCCCCCATTGCAATATTTGGAATCTTTATCTTTCATCCTGCTTCTAACTACCTTTTATTTCCTAGCGCCTTGCTTGGCAACACCTCACTTTTGGCCTTAATGTTGAGCGTTCGTCCAGGTGAGGAAGGCAATGGGTTCTGACCCTAGGCCGGGACATACCAAAGTCCTTAAAAATGGTAGTTGTTATTCCTTGCTTAACGTTCAGCATTTAGGAGAATGACAACAACTGGTTCACCCGTTGTCAGTATAATGTGACCAGGCGGAATGCTATGCTAGGTGCCTCCAGCATGGTATTTTAGTGAGATAGCTCTATAAAGTCGGCATCAGATCCGCGCTATCACAAGGAGGCAAGCACGCCAACATACCCTGTCTCCTGCATACAGTCACACACAAGCACGCATACACTACACACATGGAGGCACGCCATTTCATGACCTTAGCTGTTAATAGGACTTATTCAAAATCAAACCAAACCTATCTACACTGATGCATTGTATGTCAGTTAACTACTATAGGTGTATGACCTTTCGACATCCTAGCTAGGTTGATGTTGCTTTTGAAAGTTATGAATGTCTTTAACCGATCTCCATGTATTAGGGGAACATTTTCTTCATTACGAATGAAGATATCCCCTTGAAATGAGATTTGAATTAAAAATCAATGTTGCTCTCGGTCAAATTGCTTTTTATTTTTTATTTTACATTAGAGAAACAGATCATATTTCAAAAAGTATACTACGTTTTTTAATTTATGCATTAAAGGATTGATGCAGGGATTACAGTGTCGTTATGAGTAAAGCTGTTGTTTGAAAATATACAATTTTTATAACTTTAAATTGCAGTAATGTTCCAGCCCTGCAGCAATATTGGGAATTTCCTGCTGAAGGCTTTTTTGTGTATGATACCACGGAGCTAGGGATTACCACGGGCCAAATCAGAGTGTGATCACGCTCCAGACCTTACATGATTGTGTAATGGGAGTCCTGGATGTGTCTTGTGTTCTGGTTTGTAATTTTCTTTCTCCATTTTCACTGAACTTTCAAAATTCATCCAAAGCTTTAGCTTTCAATTGACATTAGAAAACAAAAAAAGCTTTTTTTTTTTTGAGAATTTTTCTTTTACTTTTTCCTGCACCTTACTGTATTTAAAGAAGCATGAACATTTCAGTTTGTGTCTGCTTTGTACAAACATGAGCTGCCAATTGCATATAAAAAGCATGTTCATTCTTAGCCCACCCGGCCCGAAGGGCCAAGTGAGCTTATGCCGTGGTGCGGCGTCCGTCGTCCGTCCATCGGCCATTGTCCGTCGTCCGTCCGTCCGTCATCAACTTCTTCTCAGTAACCAAAAGGGCTAGGGTAATGATATTTGGCCAGAAGCATGCTGGGATGAATGGCTACCAAGTTTGTTCAAATAAATGACCTTCAACCATTTTTAAGGTCACAGGGGTCAAATATGTTAAAATCTTTAAACAACTTCTTCTGAATAACCAAGAGGCCTAGGGTGATGATATTTGACCAGTAACATGCTTGGATAAAGGGCTACCAAGTTTGTTCAAATAAATGACCTTGATATATATTCAAGGTCACTGGGGTGAAATATGTTTAAAATCTTTAAACAACTTCTTCTGAATAACCAAGAGGCCTAGCTAGGGTGATGATATTTGGCCAGTAACATGCTGGGAGGAAGGGCTACCAAGTTTGTTCAAATAAATGATCTTGATTTATATTCAATGTCACTGGGGTCAAATATGTTTAAAACCTTTAAACGACTTCTTCTAAATAACTAAGAGGCCGAGGGTGATGATATTTGACCAGTAACATGCTGGGATGAAGGGCTACCATGTTTGTTCAAATAAATAACCTTGACTTGTATTCAAGGTCACTGGAGTCAAATATGTTTAAAACCTTTAAGGTAATAGGATTGTGATGCCATTTCTCAGTAGAATTTCTTCAAATTCTGTAGTTATATTGCTTTGAAGGAAAGAACATTTTCTGCCACAAAAAAATATAGGTTGTCATAATTTTAAGGAATTTAAATGGAAATTTATGTAAAAAGGAGTGACTTTTTAAAAAAAAAATGAAAAACACCATTTTTTGCCAAATAATGTCAATAAAAATGATACTGCCATAGATTAGTATTGCATTAATGTATATCAATTTAATAAATGCTGAAATTATGTCAAATAAATTATCTATAAACGATTAAAAATTGACATTTTATAATAAAACCATATGCACATAGTAATTGCAGGTAAGAGTTATCTTTCTTGAAAAACTTCACAGTAGTGAAATAGGTAGCCGGTTTCCTGAAGTACAGAAAAATGGATACATGTAGCTCATTGATAAAAAAAACCTGAATTAATGCCTGCATTGCTTTGAAATACTTTGATATTGAGAGAAAACACTGTTCTGTCAATAATAAACATACAATATTCATCAGTTTAATATTAAACATTAGAATATGCGGAAATTGTGATACTGTCACCCTACATTGGATTTTCAACTAGGGATGTACTTCCTACTTCCGTTTATCAATACACTCCTATGACCTTAAACGACTTCTTCTGAATAACCAAGAGGCCAAGGGTGATGATATATGCCAAGTAACATGCTGGGATGAAGGGCTACCAAGTTTGTTAAAATTGATGACCTTGATTTATATTCAAGGTCACAGGGGTGAAATATGTTTAAAACTTTTAAACGACTTCTTCTGAATAACCAAGAGGCCTAGGGTGATGATATTTGACCAGTAACATGCTGGGATGAAGGGATACCAAGTTTGTTAAAATAAATGACCTTGATTTATACTCAAGGTCACTGGGGTCAAATATGTTTAAAACCTTTAAACGACTTCTTCAGAATAACAGAGAGGCCTAGGGTGATGATATTTGGCCAGTAATATGCTGGGATGAAGGGCTACCAAGTTTGTTAAAATAAATGACCTTGATTTATATTCAAGGTCACAGGGGTGAAGTATGTTGAAAACCTTTAAACGACTTCTCCTGAATAACCAAGAGGCCTAGGGTGATGATATTTGGCCAGTAACATGCTGGGATGAAGGGATACCAAGTTTGTTAAAATAAATGACCTTGGTTTATTTTCAAGGTCACTGGGGTCAAATATGTTTAAAACCTTTAAACGACTTCTTCTGAATAACAGAGAGGCCTTGGGTGATGATATTTGGCCAGTAACATGCTGGGATGACGGGCTACCATGTTTGTTAAAATAAATGACCTTGATTTATATTCAAGGTCACAGGGGTGAAATATGTTTAAAAACCTTAAAACGACTTCTTCTGAATAACCGAGAGACCTAGGGTGATGATATTTGGCCAGTTACATGCTCAAATGAAGGGCTACCAAGTTTGTTCAAATAAATGATCTTGGTTTATATTCATGGTCACTGGGGTCAAATATGTTTAAAACCTTTAAACGACTTCTTCTGAATAACCGAGAGGCCTAGGGTGATGATATTTGGCCAGTAACATGCTGGGATGAAGGGCTACCAAGTTTGTTAAAATAAATTACCTTGATTTATATTCAAGGTCACAGGGGTCAAATATGTTTAAAACCTTTAAACAACTTCTTCTGAGTAACTGTGAGGCTGGGATGAAGGGCTACCAAGTTTGTTCAAATGAATGACCTTTGCCCATTTTTTCTGAATTACTCTAAACTTTAAGTCAAGATATTTTGCCTGTAGCTTTATTTTAGTCCTCTTTTAAGGTTACAATTGTGAGATTAATACCAGGTGAGCGATGCAGGCCCATTTGGCCTCTTGTTTTAATCTCATTTGAAGTCTATATAACTTGCAGTACGTCGCCTCTTACTGATTAAATTTAAACATGTTGGCCCTCAACCAGGTACTGATAGATGTGTAAATGTCTGTTCAACAATATTCCAGACTTTCTAGTATAGGCTATTCGAGCTGTTCTGTATTTTGATATCTATGTGATATAAGAGAAGAACACAAAGGTAATTTTGACAACAACATACTCCCCAATTGGTTTGGAGAAAAAGTAATTATATTGGTGTTCTTTGAACACTGAGTCCTGGAGAACTCCAGAATCCTGGAACTTTGACATACAAGGAAGTGTATGGTTAATATATGACAACCCACTGTCTGTTGTCATTTGCTCCTATAATAGAACTGGATCCAGCGTGCATCACCAGCTTGACACCCCATCAGAGTCAACTCAATGTTATAACAATGATGTGGAACCATGATTGTGTCAGTATTGATATGAACTGAACCTGTATAAAGAGACCACCTGTGTTTCCCATTGTAGTGGTTTCATCGTGAACTGAACCTGTATAAAGAGACTACCTGTGTTTCCCATTGTAGTGGTTTTATTGTGAACTGAACCTGTATAAACAGACCACTTTTTTTATTTCCCCAGTGTGGTCTCCTAACGTAGGTTTGACTGTATGTGAACAAAGATTGAGTCAGTATATGTAAATGAGTATTAATTGCTGGGTAACATCCTCAAAAGAGAACGGATGTTCTTTGTATCAATGTAAGAGTAATTTGAGGACATACAGGCAAGACATTTATTAGGTTTGGTCATGTCAGTTGAGCATTAGAATGCGTTTAAACGGTAAAGCATGCTGAGATCGCGGAAGACAGACAAATTAAGGTCCTTACGGGCACGTGTTGTCTGTTTTGTTATGTCCCCATTGAGCCCAATGATGACATGCATGTATTTGTAAGTCCTGGAATCATTCAACAATTCGCCGACCCAGACGGCTTTTTCTCCTTGGAAAAACCCCAACTACCTGCTGAGCTGAATAAGAAATGTTTAAACCCAATCAATCTCAATCAAAAAGGATTGTTCAAATCTACAAAGTTTCCTTTAGTCATAAAAGTAATACATTTAATCAATATTTGTGCTAAAATCTACCATGGCTTAACTGCATTTTAGAATCAGCATAAAAGGATGTTGTATCTACCTGACCTACAAAAAATACAATCAATTACACTGCCTCAGGGACATGAGATGTCACTCTCCACCCTCCATTATACTGCCTCAGGGACATGAGATATCACTCTCCACCCTCCATTACACTGCCTCAGGGACATGAGAAGTCACCATCCACCCTCCATTACACTGCCTCAGGGACATGAAATGTTCCCTTCCTCCCTCCAGTCCGCTGCTTCAGGGACATGATATGTCCCCCCCCCCACATCCTCCATTACACTACCTTTGGGACATGAGATGTCACTCTCCACCCTCTATTACACTGCCTCAGGGACATGAGAAGTCACTCTCCACCCTCCATTACACTGCCTCAGGGACATGAGAAGTCACTCTCCAACCTCCATTACACTGCCTCAGGGACATGAGATGTTCCCTTCCTGCCTCCAGTACACTGCCTCAGGGACATTAGATGTCCCCCACCATCCTCCATTACACTACCTTTGGGACTTGAGATGTCACTCTCAACCCTCATTACACTGCCTCAGGGACATGAGATGTCACTCTCCACTCTCCATTACAATGCCTCAGGAACATGACATGTCACTCTCCACCCTCCATTACACTGACTCACGGACATGAGATATTACTCTCCACCCTCCATTACACTGCCTCAGGAACATGACATGTCACTCTCTACCCTCCATTACACTGCCTCAGGGACATGACATGTCACTCTCCACCCTCCATTACACTGCCTCAGGGACATGATATGATGTCACTCTCCCCCCTCCATTACACTGCCTCTGATGTAGGGACATGGAATGTCCCCTCCACCCTCCATTACACTGCTTCAGGGACATGTAATGTCACTTTCCATCCTCCATTATACTGCCTCAGGGACGTGAGATGTTCACTCTCCACCCTCCATTACACTGCCTCAGGAACATGACATGTCATTCTCCACCCTCCATTACATTGCCTCAGGAACATGACATGTCATTCTCCACCCTCCATTACATTGCCTCTGATTTAGGGATATACAATGTCCCTCCCCCCTCCATTACAATGCCTCAGGGACATGACATGTCACTCTCCACCCTACAGTACACTGCCTCTGATGTAGGGGCATGGAATGTTCCCTCCACCCTCCATTACACTGCTTCAGGGACATGTAATGTCACTTTCCATCCTCCATTATACTGCCTCAGGTACATGTAATGTCACTTTCCATCCTCCATTATACGGCCTCAGGGACGTGAGATGTTCACTCTCCACCCTCCAAAACACTGCCTCAGGAACATGACATGTCATTCTCCACCCTCCATTACACTGCTTCAGGGACATGTAATGTCACTTTCCATCCTCCTCCATTATACTGCCTCAGGGACGTTAGATGTTCACTCTCCACCCTCCATTACACTGCCTCAGTGACATGAGATATCACTCTCCACCCTCCATTACATTGCCTCTGATGTAGGGACATGCACTGTCCCCTCCACCCTCCATTACACTGCCTCAGGGACATGACATGTCATTCTCCACCCTCCATTACACTGCCTCAGGGACATAAGATGTCACTCTTCACCATAATACACTGCCTCAGGGACATGAGGTGTCACTCTCCACTACACTACATCAGGGACATGAGATGTTCCCTTTCTCCCTTAAGTACACTGCCTCAGGGACATTAGATGTCCCCTACCACCCTCTATTACGCTACCTCAGGGACATGGGATGTCACTCTCCACCCTCATTACATCATTAAACTGACTCACGGACATGAGATGTCACTCTCCACCCTCCATTACAATGCCTCGTGGACATGATATGTCCCCATCCACCCTCCATTACACTGCCTCAGGGACATGAGATGTCACTCTCCAACTCCATTACACTGCCTCTGATGTAGGGACATGAAATGTCCTCTCCACCCTCCATTACACTGCCCTAGGGACATGAGATATCACTCTCCATCCCCATTACACTGCCTCAGGGACATGAAATATCACTCTCCACCCTCCATTACACTGCTTCAGGGACATGAGATGTCACTCTTCACCCTCCATTACACTGCCTCAGTGATATGAAATATCACTCTTCACCTCCATTGCACTGCCTCAGGGACATGAAATATCACTCTCCACCCTCCATTACACTGCCTCAGGGACATGATATATCACTCTCCACCCTCTATTACACTGCCTCTGATGTAAGGACATGAAATGTCCGCTCCACCCGCCATTACACTGCTTCAGGGACATGAGGTGTCACTCTCCACCCTCCATTACACTGCCTCAGGGACATGAGATGTCCCCCTTCATCCTCAGTTACACTGCCTAAGGTACATGAGGTGTCACTCTCCACCCTCCATTACACTGCCCCAGGGACATGAGATGTCCCCCTTCATCCTCAGTTACACTGCCTCAGGTACATGAGATGTCCCCCTCTCCCCATCATACACTGCCTCAGGGACATGATATGTCCCCCTTCATCCTCCATTACACTGCCTTAGGGACATGAGATGTCCCACTTCATCCTCCATTACACTGCCTCAGGGACATGAGATGTCCCCCTTCATCCTGCATTACACTGCTTCAGGTACATGAGATGTCCCCTACTCCCCATCATTACACTGCCTCAGGGACATGAAATGTCCCCCTCCACCCTACATTAAACTGCCTCAGGGACACAATATGTCCCCTACCACCCTCATTACGCTGCCTCAGGGACATGAAATTCCCCCCTCTTCTCTCATTGAGCTTGATGGTGGTAGTTACGAAAGTAAGAATAAGATAAGTTGAAAATGTCATAGGTAGATATAAAAATTGTTTTACCAAAACATGCTGTATGAAATATGTTATACACTTGTACTTATGACTGTTGCTTTTGGCCGCTATTTATCATACTGATGGCTTTGTGTTTAGCAGCCAATTGATTTTCTTCTTTACGGTTGTGCAAGGGCAGAGTTAGGGGAATTCTTTCTTTGAGATTTAATATCACAATCATCAAATTAGATCTTTATCTTGTGATGTCACCACCAATATAGAGTTTTCACTAAGTCAGTACTATTAAAAGCGTATTTGATTTATTACCTCAACATGTGACTTGGCTGATTAATGGCATAATTAGGCGGAAACTACAAAAGATATATCGCGGGAAGTTTAATCTAATTTGTCATTCGACTTAGCTACTAATAAAGTAAACAGAATTTTCTCCCTTGATTAATATTTTGTAGAAAGTATTGATTAATAATAGACAATTGTGTAGCGAATGATATCTGTAACATCTACTGCGGTGGTTGTAATGAAAGCTGGTTTTAAACATTGAAATTTAACTGTTTATTTATCTACCATGTTTGACTGCCGCACAGCAGTAAGATATAATCTAGGGTATGATAATCACTGGCTATTACAGCTCCTGGACTGTGCCTAACTAAACAAGACAGTACATTACACAAGTAATTGATCTTTATAACCTTATTGAGATTCCCAGATTTTATGTTGTGGTGTTGTACATGAAGTTACTATATTGTGTGTGTTTGTGTAATTCGTCGGTTATTATTATTTGTAAGAAGTTAGTGTGGATTGTGATCGTTGATGTGAAATGTGTGTTTAGTTAGTTTGTAAAAAAATAAATATATATCACTTAGTCTACAGATACAGAGTGAACCGCTTACTCTACAGATAAAAAGTAAATGACCTATAATTAGTCTTTATCGTCAATGACTTAGTCTACAAATGAATGACTTAGTCTATGAGTGAATGACTTAGTCAACAAGTGAATGACTTAGTCAACAAGTGAATGACTAAGTCAACAAGGGAATTACTAAGTTTACAAGTGAATGACTTAGTGTACAAGTGAATGACTTCGTTTAAAAGGGAATGACTTAGTTTACAAGTGAATGACTTAGTCTACAAGGGAATGACTAAGTCTACAAGTGAATGACTGTCAAAAAGTGAATGACTTAGTCTACAAGTGAATGACTAAGTCTGCAAGTGAATGACTTATTCAACAAGGGAATGACTAAGTCTACAAGTGGATGACTAAGTCTACAAGGGAATGACTAAGTCTAGAAGTGAATGACTTCGTTTACAAGGGAATGACTAAGTCTTCAAGGGAATGACTAAGTCTACAAGGGAATGACTTAGTCAACAAATGAATGACTTTGTCTACAAGGGAATAACTAAGTCTACAAAGGAATGACTTAGTCAACAATGGAATGACTAAGTCAACAAGTGAATGACTTAGTGTATAAGTGAATAACTTAGTCAACAAGTGAATGACTAAGTCAACAAGTGAATGACTAAGTCTACAAGTGAATGACTAAGTCTACAAGTGAATGACTAAGTCTACAAGTGAATGACTTTGTCAAAAAGTGAACGACTAAGTCAACAAGTGAATGACTTAGTCCACAAGTGAATGACTTAGTCCACAAGTGAATGACTAAGTCTACAAGGGAATGACTAAGTCTCCACAAGGGAATGACTAAGTCTACAAGGGAATGACTTAGTCTACAAGGGAATGACTTAGTCTAAAAGTGAATGACTAAGTCTACAAGTGAATGACTTAGTCTACAAATGAATTACTAAGTCTACAAGTGAATGACTTAGTCAACAAGTGAATGACTAAGTCTACAAGTGAATGACCATGCCTACAAAGGAATGACTAAGTCAACAAGTGAATGACTAAGCCTACAAGGAAATGACTTAGTCTACAAGGAAATGACTTAGTCTACAAGGGAATGGCTTAGTGTATAAGTGAATGACTAAGTCTACAAGGGAATGACTTAGTCTACAAGTGAATGGCTTAGTGTATAAGTGAATGACTTAGTCAACAAGGAAACGACTAAGTCTACAAGGAAATGACTAAGTCTACAAGTGAATGACTAAGTCAACAAGTGAATGACTAAGTCTACAAGGGAATGACAAAGTCTTCAAGGGAATGACTTAGCCAACAAGTGAATGACTAAATCTACAAGTGAATGACTTAGTCTACAAGGGAATGACTTAGTCAACAAGGGAATGACTAAGTCTACAAGGGAATGACTAAGTCTACAAGGGAATGACTTAGTCGACAAGGGAATGACTAAGTCTACAAGGGAATGACTTAGTCTACAAGTAAATGACTTAATCTACAAGGGAATGACCAAGTCTACAAGTGAATGACTTAGTCAACAAGGAAATGACCTAGTCTACAAGGGAATGACTTAGTATAAAAGTGAATGACTAAGACTACAAGTGAATGACTTAGTCAACAAGTGAATGACTTAGTCTACAAATTAATGACTAAGTCTACAAGTGAATGACCATGTCTACAAAGGAATGACTAAGTCAACAAGTGAATGACTAAGTCTACAAGGGAATGACTTAGTCTACAAGTGAATGGCTTCGTGTATAAGTGAATGACTTAGTCAACAAGGAAATGACTAAGTCTACAAGGAAATGACTTAGTCGAAAAGGGAATGACTAAGTCTACAAGGGAATGACTTAGTCTACAAGTAAATGACTTAATCTACAAGGGAGGACTTAGTCTTCAAGGGAATGACTAAGTCTACAAGGGAATGACTTAGTCAACAAGTGAATGACTTAGTCTACAAGGGAATGACTAAGTCTACAAGGGAATGACTAAGTCTTCAAGGGAATGACTAAGTCTACAAGGGAATTACTTAGTCTACAAGTAAATGACTTAATCTACAAGGGAATGACTAAGTCTTCAAGGGAATGACTAAGTCTACAAGGGAATGACTTAGTCAACAAGTGAATGACTTAGTCTACAAGTGAATGACTAAGTCTACAAGTGAATGACTAAGTCCACAAGGGAATGACTAAGTCTACAAGGGAATGACTTAGTCTACAAGGGAACGACTTAGTCTAAAAGTGAATGACTAACTCTACAAGTGAATGACTTAGTCAACAAGTGAATGACTTAGTCTACAAGGTAATGGCTTAGTGTATAAGTGAATGACTAAGTCTACAAATGAATGACTATGTCTACTAGTGAATGACTTAGTCGACAAGTGAATGACTAAATCTACAAGTGAATGACTAAGTCTACAAGGGAATGACTTTGTTTACAAGTGAATGACTACGTCTACAAGTGAATGACTTTGTTTACAAGGGAATGACTTAGTCTACAAGTGAATGACTTAGTCTGCAAGGGAATTACTAAGTCTACAAGGGAATGACTGAGTCTTCAAGGGAATGACTTAGCCAACAAGTGAATGACTAAATCTACAAGTGAATGACCAAGTCTACAAGTGAATGACTAAGTCCACAAGGGAATGACTAAGTCTACAAGGGAATGACTTGTCTACAAGGGAATGACTTAGTCAACAAGTGAATGACTAAGTCTACAAGTGAATGACCATGTCTACAAAGGAATGACTAAGTCAACAAGTGAATGACTAAGTCTACAAGGGAATGTCTTAGTCTACAAGGGAATGGCTTAGTGTATAAGTGAATGACTAAGTCTACAAGGGAATGACTTAGTCAACAAGTGAATGACTTAGTCTACAAGGTGATGGCTTAGTGTATAAGTGAATGACTAAGTCTACAAATGAATTACTAAGTCTACAAGTGAATGACTTAGTCAACAAGTGAATGACTAAGTCTACAAGTGAATGACCATGTCTACAAAGGAATGACTAAGTCAACAAGTGAATGACTAAGTCTACAAGGGAATGACTTAGTCTACAAGGGAATGACTTAGTCTACAAGGGAATGGCTTAGTGTATAAGTGAATGACTAAGTCTAAAAGGGAATGACTTAGTGTACAAGTGAATGGCTTAGTGTATAAGTGAATGACTTAGTCAACAAGGAAATGACCATGTCTACAAAGGAATGACTAAGTCAACAAGTGAATGACTAAGTCTACAAGGGAATGACTTAGTCTACAAGGGAATGGCTTAGTGTATAAGTGAATGACTAAGTCTACAAGGGAATGACTTAGTCTACAAGTGAATGGCTTCTTGTATAAGTGAATGACTTAGTCAACAAGGAAATGACTAAGTCTACAAGGAAATGACTAAGTCTACAAGTGAATGACTAAGTCAACAAGTGAATGACTAAGTCTACAAAGGAATGACTTAGTCTACAAGGGAATGGCTTAGTGTATAAGTGAATGACTAAGTCTACAAGGGAATGACTTAGTCTACAAGTGAATGGCTTAGTGTATTAATAGCCGATCGTTGTAAATTTTGGTTTGAAGATCTTAAGAATAAATATGAGGAATGTTCTGTTTGATTTATGCTGGTTCCACACAGGGATAGAAACAGCTGAGTTTGTTTCATGCATTTGCATTGACAAGTGATTGTAATTCCGAAGAAGCAGGCATCATGCTACATAGTTGGGAATAGTTCCGTTTAATAGTACACAGAGATGTTTAATGTGATTTTATAGGGAGCTCCTTATGGACTGCAGATATTTACCGATACCAAATGTGATGTTTGTCTGGGGAAGTGCAGGTGAACACGTCGCATGCTAACTAGCATTAACTCCTTCATTTATAACGGTCATTGTTATGACCAAATGGCCTAACCAATACACTTGATGTTCATCTTCAGCTGCCATCTAACTTCTATCGGCTCGCATAGAACAAACAGCCAATGGAAATTATTTATCGGATCCAGTTCCTGATTTGAAAGCTCTTAGCTGGAATATCTTTCCGTTGTGGAAACAGGCTCTTTACCAATAAATGGTCTCTGAAATGTTACGTACGATGTGAGTTTGGAAGCTGGTCAGTATCAGTGCCCTGCTGGAGTGTGATACCCGGTGCGTAGATGTTGTCATGCCTGTTACTGGAGCACCATTCAAAATTACCAATTTTCATCATTTTTCGGTGAGGTTCAGCCTCTGCAGCTTAATCCTGATATTGATTAGTGTTGGTAGAGGAACTACTCATCGTTTGGGATCGAGCTCTGTGTATCCGGCTCATTCAATTTACTCTGTGTCACAAAAAGCTTGGTGAATCAAACAAGGCTTGTTGTTTGCTAAAAAAAGTTTTCTGTGTCAGATAAAGCTTGTTGTGTGTGAAACAAAGCTTGTTGTGTGTGAAACAAAGCTTGTTGTGTATGAAACAAAACTTGTTGTGTGTGAAACAAAGCTTGTTGTACATGGAACAAAGCTTGTTGTACATGGAACAAAGCTTGTTGTGTGTGAAACAAAGCTTGTTGTGGGTGTTAAACAACTTGATGGATAAAACAAAGTTGTGTATCGAAGAAAGTTTATTCCTTGCCAAAGCTTGCGAGTGTTAAACATAGCTCAATACAGTGATAAAGAAAGCTTGCGTGTGTGACAACCCTTCGTATATTCCTTCTTATTAGATATAACCGCTAGGATGTGACCGCAGCATTTGTTTACTTTCATCCGCCAACATGTCAACGATATCTGTTCTTGGAGACGAAGATTTCGATAAATGGATAGGAAAGGAAAAAAGGTAAGTATCCTATAATTGTTTTGGATCAATTATATTGCATGGTTCACGATATTATAATATACATTGAAGTACAACAAGTTTACCCACTTCATTGCACTACTTATGATTAATAGAATCTTCTCCTACCTTGAGGGTGTGACAGAGAAATCTCCAACCCGAGGGTTGATGTTTTTTGGTTGCCTAGAACCTATGGCTCTGCCGAGGGTTATAGACAACCAAAAATATCACCCCGAGGGTTGGAGATCAAATTCTCTGTTACACCCTCACGGTAGAGGATGATTATATTTCTCCTATCCTATTATTTCAGTCACAGCTCCACCGATAGTAGTCTGCCATGTTTGTAAACAAAAACACATGTGGGGTATGAATATCATCATTCACTTTTGATGACATCACAATCACAGGTGACAAATTTTATTGACGTCACAATTGAACATGTGCTAATCGGCACGAGGCTATCTCCCCCTAGGGGGTGACAAGCTGATCTTTTCCGGCTAAAACGGGAGACACCTGTGACGGTTGGAAGAAATCCATACGCTGGAAAGGAAAAGGTAACAAGCCCTATATAGTCAGTTTGTGAGGATAACAATATCTGATGTCTTCTGTAAAGGGACTACATTGTTAGCCCTATAGAATATGTCACCTGATTGTACATGTAGTACAACATCAAATGTACGTCACCAGTGTATGGACGGACTGAGTAATTCTTGTATATAAAATATATCATTACCAGTATCATTGACAACACTAGGAGACTATATATCTTGAAACTTTTCCCTATCTTGGGGCTCTTTATGCAGTTTCATTACCTGTGTAATGCACAAAAAATAGCCTGCACACATCAGACATACATCGTGCGCACACCTCCCCCATATCGTACGCACATGGTCCACACATTTACGCGATTTAACAATCAATTACCCCCTTGTGTGCTTCTCTCCGCACAAATGTGCAATTTGATACAATTGATTGATTAATATTACCGAATGAAAAAGTTCTGGAAGGCTCGTATGAAATAAGGTACACTGTATATATTAGCTTTTCATTACAATAATCAAGATTATGTTCAATTTTAAATTGCATGCTACACATCATTGCAGTAACTGTTAAAAAGGCTGTCAAGCTAGAATGGGTTTGGCTGCCAGGTAGCAGAACAGCTGGTAAATAACATTTTGATGAGTGACAGGAGTCTTACCTGTCCTGTACCTGACCCAGAGAGCTGATGTTATACTGTAATCTGCTATAAAAACACAACTAGATATAGTCAAGCTCCCCCTCAGATCCCTGATCCCAGAACTATAATTACCTGTGTATAGATTACATCATCACCTGTGTATATATTACATCATTACCTGTGTATAGATTACATCATCACCTGTATATAGATTAAATCATTACCTGTATATAGATTACATCATTACCTGTGTATAGATTACATCATTACCTGTATAATCTAGATTACATCATTATCTGTATATAGATTACATCATTATCTATATATAGATTACATCATTACCTGTATATAGATTACATCATCACCTGTATATAGATTACATCATTATCTGTATATATATATTTGATCATTACCTGTATATAGATTACATCATTACCTGTATATAGATTACATCATTACCTATATATAGATTACATCATCATCTATATATAGATTACACCATTACCTGTATATAGATTACATCATCACCTATATATAGATTACATCATTACCTGTATATATATTACATCATCACCTATATATAGATTACATCATCACCTATATATAGATTACATCATTATCTTTATATAGATTGCATCATTACCTATATATAGATTACATCATCACCTATATATAGATTAAATCATTACCTATATATAGATTACATCATCACCTATATATATATTACATCATCACCTTATATAGATTACATCATTACCTGTATATAGATTGCATCATTACCTGTATATAGATTACATCATTACCTATATATAGATTACATCATCACCTATATATAGATTAAATCATTACCTATATATAGATTACATCATCACCTATAAATAGATTACATCATCACCTTATATAGATTACATCATTACCTGTATATAGATTACATCATTACCTGTGTATAGATTACATCATTACCTGTATATAGATTACATCATCACCTATACATAGATTACATCATTACCTGTATATAGATTACATCATTACCTGTATAATCTAGATTACATCATTACCTGTATATAGATTACATCATCACCTGTATATAGATTACATCATCACCTATACATAGAATACATCATTACCTGTATATATATTACATCATCACCTATACATAGATTACATCATTACCTGTATATATATCACATCATTACCTATATAAAGATTACATCATTACCTGTATATATATTACATATTACATCATCACCTATACATAGATTACATCATCACCTGTATATAGATTACATCATTACCTATATATAGATTACATCATTACCTGTGTATAGATTACGTCATTATATATGATATATACACCCAGATGTCCTATTTACTTTGATACCAGTTTCCTGTCTAGTATTTATATTTGGAATTATTTCCCTACTGCAGACACCATTTAGCCTTGCAGGCTTGAATGAGCGTTTTCCTATTGTCTAATGTTAGACAATTTCTTTCAAATGTGACAAATTAATTCCTGTTTCTGTGAGATAGACATTTTTAAGAATCTTTTTAGTACTTCTTATTTTCTGGATTGATAGACCCAGAGACGTTTTTGAAGCGACTTCTTTGTGTGAACTGCCAAGGTGAAGGCTGTAGTGGGTACTTAATGGATTGTATAACCATCAACTTGTTATAATATTGGAACAGCAATCCTTAAATATTATTGGTTTTCTGGGTTGTTTTGATAATTTTAGTGTTTAAGGGACTAGCTATTCTCCCTGTGTAACATAGAGCTGTCCAATGTAAGAAAGGGGTGTAAGACATTTCTATCTTGAAATGTTATGTGATGTGATGTCACAATGGCTCAATAATGACGTGACATATATATATATCACAAATTTGGATTGCAGAAAAGGCGATGTGATGAAATCAAAACCTTTTATGGTATATTAACTGTATACGTTAGAAAGATGTGATTAATTTTTCTATGCAAACTTTGTTTGCAAATATGGGGTACTGCTTAATCTTGCTGATGGATTCGTTTTCGTCAAATACAGCTCAGGGGAAAAAGTGATATTTTCAAAATGGTAGCCAGTCCAAATGCATTTTTTTGGCATCTGTGCCTATTCTGTCAGTTGGATTGAGAGAAAGTTACTCTTTCATGCTCAAGGTTTTAGGAAAGGGAAATTCCACCCTCAGCATTTTTAAATTTGGGAAAAACCCTCGACAAAGCCTTGGGTTTTTCCAAACTTGAAAACCCCCACGGGTCGAGTTTCCCTATCCTACACCCTTGGGCATGAAATAGTCTTATATTCCATAACTGCCGTATCAGTCTGGCAACAAGCCCCTGCCTAGGAATAAGCCCACCCATATACAGTTTTACAATAATGCTAACAAACGCTCAGTCATTCCTCTGCAATAAACCCTATTCCTACTGAGTTTATATGTTAGGCCCCCTGGGTTTATTTGAGGATAAATATGGTACTGCTCAACCTTCTCGCATAGATTGTGTAGTAGGACAAGGAATAGTGATAAAGATAGTGCCGTCGCTGGGGCTCGAACCCGTAACCCTTGGCTCTCCAGTCTGATGCTCAGAGTACAGCTGAGCTAAGGGAAATTCCCTACAGCTGAGGCTTGTAAGGCAACCTGATCAATGCACATCTTTCACAGATTGTCCATTTCAACCCCTCCTATAAATTTGTCAAATATTCCTGATAGTCTATTTATATATATTAATATATTGCTCTGTGTAATGTACCTGATGACCTCTAGTTAATCTAATATCACAACATATCTGTGTGTCTGGTTCTCCTATCATTATAAGGGTTATTGTATTGTAAAGCCAAATCAGACTGACTTTATTAATCTTGTAATGGAAAAATCTTCTGCTTAAGTTTCTCTGCACATTTGAGGTTACTCTCATAATATTGCACAGAGATCGGCTAAAACTATAATTTGATAAACTAGATGAATAATAGATTTTTGATGACGTCGGATTCCTCGTACACTCTGCTTGACCTGGCGAGGAATAGTACAACTGTTTAAGATGTTAGTTTGATTTGATAGCACTTAGTAAACAGCTTGGTTTTTGTATTGGATTTCTCTAATTTAAAATACAATTGTTTTGTGAATACAGATCTGCTGAGTATTGATTTGGCAGTCATGATGGGAGCTGATCTGTTGATGTTAAGTACGAATCAGGCAGACGTCTTGTATTAAATCACCTTGGCTGTCCATTTGTCCATCTATTTTTTCATTCCTGCACAATAACTTGCTGAAATATTATCTGATTCTGATGAATTATGTGCATAATAAATTAATCACGGTGCAGTTTGGTCGATTTGGTTTGTGCACAGTAATGTTATCAAATATGACTGGATTCTTACAAAACTTGCTCATTATTTATAGTACATAATATGCATAAAAAGATGATGAATAAGTTTAAATGAGTGATGTGCCTGACATATCACACAGCAATTTGATTAGCCAATTGGTAACAATTAGAACAGTTCTATCAAAGGGAGGTAACTCCTGAAGAGTTATATGTTCAGATCAAGATTTAAAAAACTGAGGCCCAGGGTTATTAACTATTTATTTAAAAATTTCAATTGAAATTTAAAATCAAATAAGCAGTGGCTCAGCATCAGATATGTGGATCCCCTATAGTAATCAGTTGTCTTTGACTTATATTTCTGTCTGTCTGATAGGGGGGAATATTAAATATCAGAATTGAAAATTTCTGAAATTTTACAAGGTACATATTATATAAATATGACATTCATTAGCAGGTGACAGTGAATATTTTCAACCCTCGGGGTGACAATATTTACTGTCACCTGCTAATGAATGTCATATCTATTTTGTTACACCCAAAGTCAATGTAGCTCAGAAACGGCAGCAAACCTCGATAATGACATCTTGTTTGTTGATAGTCTGCTGTTTACAATCGCTATCACACCGGCGCTTGATGAAATAGGCTGTTGCCGTCAAACGTTCTTGTGACCATCACGGTGGGGAAACGAAGCGGTGCAAGCACATTTTTTGCGCATGTGATATTTTTCACTGTCTCATGGCAATATCACCCGCGCCCCTTAAAACCAATGTATTTTCGGAGGGTGACAGAGATTTTTGTTTAATTTTCTCCCAACCAATCAAATAGCTAGAAATTCACTTGAGGTGTAACAATTATATTTATCACATGATGTACTGTGTTATCCAGTGAATATACCTATGTCATAATATTTTGCATATTAACCCATGTAATATGACCTATCAGCCCTGTGATTGGTTGTATTTAGTTTCAATTGTGATGTCACGCTTAGGACAAGTACAAGGCGTCACAGACTTACGAACTGGAGTCAAAATGGCGGCTTTTTTACATTTCAAGTTTATATGAAAATTTTCGTTTTGCATGAATAAATGCCACAAATCTTGATTATGTGATAAAAAGGATCTTACACTTGTATTAATTTCATATGAGATTTATGAAACGAGTCTTAGAATTTTTTTATTTAGCGAGTCTCTGGCAAGCTAAAATGAAAAATTTGTGACGAGTTTCATGAATTTTCGAAACTCATGTAATTAGACCCTATGTATATATCTACACTGTTATTGGCGGATTAGCAGAATTGATAAAACTCAGGCCATTCATGCAGACTACAAGAGTTTGATCTGGTGGTCGTCTTAGCATTGAATATTCAGAGAAAGTGTTTTTCTCCTGTCCACACAGTTCCAACAACCAAGGTGGAATGTAAAATGGTGTGGTGTTAAAGTGTCTGTGCTGTAGTGTTCAAGTGGGGTGGCACTATAGAAAAGATCTGGTTGGAATCATGGTCCAAAAACAAACCAGAATCAAATACATCTCCAGCACATCTCAAGTGTGGCAGATTTTATTGTACATAGGATTAGGGTTGCCTTCTAACTTCATGCTGGAGGGAATTTCCCTTTTGCACAATTGGTAGAGCAGCCGACTGGGAAGTCTGGGATTGCAGGTTCAATCCCTGATGGAAGCAGATTCTCTCTCCTGTTACAAATGGTGTTGGTGGTCCTCTTTTTGGTGACAGTCCCTGATAGAAGCAGACTATCTCCCCTGTTACAAATGGTGTTGGTGGCCCTTCCTTTGGTGACAGTCCCTGATGGAAGCAGACTATCTCCCCTGTTACAAGTGGTGTTGGTGGCCCTTCCTTTGGTGACAGTTCTTGATGGAAGCAGACTCTCACCTGTGACAAATGGTGTTGGTGGCCCTTCCTTTGTTGACAGTTCTTGATGGAAGCAGACTCTGTCTTCTGTTACAAATAATGTTGGTGACCCTCCCTTTGGTGACAGTCCCTGATGGAAGCAGACTCTCTCACCTGTTACAAATAATGTTGGTGGCCCTCCCTTTGGTGACAGTCCCTGATGGAAGCAG
Organism: Mizuhopecten yessoensis; assembly: GCF_002113885.1. NCBI lineage: Eukaryota > Metazoa > Mollusca > Bivalvia > Pectinida > Pectinidae > Mizuhopecten > Mizuhopecten yessoensis. The sequence goes on from NW_018407839.1 coordinate 36,742, forward strand.
ACTATGTTCTGTTACAAATGGTGTTGGTGGCCCTTCCTTTGGTGACAGTCCCTGATGGAAGTAGACTCTCTCCTGTTACAATTGGTGTTGGTGGCCCTCCCTTTGGTGACAGTCCCTGATGAGAGCAGACTATGTTCTGTTACAAATAATGTTGGTGACCCTAGCCTCCCTTTGGTGACAGTCCCTGATGGAAGCAGACTCTCTCTCTTGTTACAATTGGTGTTGGTGGCCCTCCCTTTGGTGACAGTCCCTGATGGAATTAGACTCTCTCTCCTGTTACAATTGGTGTTGGTGGCCCTCCCTTTGGTGACAGTCCCTGATGGAAGCAGACTCTCTCTCCTGTTACAAATAATGTTGGTGGCCCTCCCTTTGGTGACAGTCCCTGATGGAAGCAGACTCTCTCACCTGTTACAAATAGTGTTGATGGCCGTCCCTTTGGTGACAGTCCCTAATGGAAGAAGACTCTCTCCTGTTACAAATAGTGTTGGTGGCCCTCCACTTGGTGACAGTCCCTGATGGAAGCAGACTCTTTTCTGTTACACATGGTGTTGGTGGCCCTCTCTTTGATGACAGTCCCTGATGGAAGCAGACTCTCTCTCCTGTTACAAATGGTGTTGGTGGCCCTCCCTTTGGTGACAGTCCCTGATGGAAGCAGACTCTCTCACCTGTTACCAATAGTGTTGATGGCCGTCCCTTTGGTGACAGTCCCTAATGGAAGAAGACTCTCTCCTGTTACAAATAGTGTTGGTGGCCCTCCACTTGGTGACAGTCCCTGATGGAAGCAGACTCTTTTCTGTTACACATGGTGTTGGTGGCCCTCTCTTTGATGACAGTCCCTGATGGAAGCAGACTCTCTCTCCTGTTACAAATGGTGTTGGTGGCCCTCCCTTTGGTGACAGTCCCTGATGGAAGCAGACTCTCTCACCTGTTACCAATAGTGTTGATGGCCGTCCCTTTGGTGACAGTCCCTAATGGAAGAAGACTCTCTCCTGTTACAAATAGTGTTGGTGGCCCTCCACTTGGTGACAGTCCCTGATGGAAGCAGACTCTTTTCTGTTACACATGGTGTTGGTGGCCCTCTCTTTGATGACAGTCCCTGATGGAAGCAGACTCTCTCTCCTGTTACAAATGGTGTTGGTGGCCCTCCCTTTGGTGACAGTCCCTGATGGAAGCAGACTCTCTCACCTGTTACCAATAGTGTTGATGGCCGTCCCTTTGGTGACAGTCCCTAATGGAAGAAGACTCTCTCCTGTTACAAATAGTGTTGGTGGCCCTCCACTTGGTGACAGTCCCTGATGGAAGCAGACTCTTTTCTGTTACACATGGTGTTGGTGGCCCTCTCTTTGATGACAGTCCCTGATGGAAGCAGACTCTCTCTCCTGTTACAAATGGTGTTGGTGGCCCTCCCTTTGGTGACAGTCCCTGATGGAAGCAGACTCTCTCACCTGTTACCAATAGTGTTGATGGCCGTCCCTTTGGTGACAGTCCCTAATGGAAGAAGACTCTCTCCTGTTACAAATAGTGTTGGTGGCCCTCCACTTGGTGACAGTCCCTGATGGAAGCAGACTCTTTTCTGTTACACATGGTGTTGGTGGCCCTCTCTTTGATGACAGTCCCTGATGGAAGCAGACTCTCTCTCCTGTTACAAATGGTGTTGGTGGCCCTCCCTTTGGTGACAGTCCCTGATGGAAGCAGACTCTCTCACCTGTTACCAATAGTGTTGATGGCCGTCCCTTTGGTGACAGTCCCTAATGGAAGAAGACTCTCTCCTGTTACAAATAGTGTTGGTGGCCCTCCACTTGGTGACAGTCCCTGATGGAAGCAGACTCTTTTCTGTTACACATGGTGTTGGTGGCCCTCTCTTTGATGACAGTCCCTGATGGAAGCAGACTCTCTCTCCTGTTACAAATGGTGTTGGTGGCCCTCCCTTTGGTGACAGTCCCTGATGGAAGCAGACTCTCTCACCTGTTACCAATAGTGTTGATGGCCGTCCCTTTGGTGACAGTCCCTAATGGAAGAAGACTCTCTCCTGTTACAAATAGTGTTGGTGGCCCTCCACTTGGTGACAGTCCCTGATGGAAGCAGACTCTTTTCTGTTACACATGGTGTTGGTGGCCCTCTCTTTGATGACAGTCCCTGATGGAAGCAGACTCTCTCTCCTGTTACAAATGGTGTTGGTGGCCCTCCCTTTGGTGACAGTCCCTGATGGAAGCAGACTCTCTCACCTGTTACCAATAGTGTTGATGGCCGTCCCTTTGGTGACAGTCCCTAATGGAAGAAGACTCTCTCCTGTTACAAATAGTGTTGGTGGCCCTCCACTTGGTGACAGTCCCTGATGGAAGCAGACTCTTTTCTGTTACACATGGTGTTGGTGGCCCTCTCTTTGATGACAGTCCCTGATGGAAGCAGACTCTCTCTCCTGTTACAAATGGTGTTGGTGGCCCTCCCTTTGGTGACAGTCCCTGATGGAAGCAGACTCTCTCACCTGTTACCAATAGTGTTGATGGCCGTCCCTTTGGTGACAGTCCCTAATGGAAGAAGACTCTCTCCTGTTACAAATAGTGTTGGTGGCCCTCCACTTGGTGACAGTCCCTGATGGAAGCAGACTCTTTTCTGTTACACATGGTGTTGGTGGCCCTCTCTTTGATGACAGTCCCTGATGGAAGCAGACTCTCTCTCCTGTTACAAATGGTGTTGGTCTCGTTGGTGACAGTCCCTGCTTTGTTGTGGTGTTCAAGGCCAAATAGGTTTAAAAAGGTGGGAGTAGCGTGGCAGATTTCAGTTGTATCTAGGATTAGAGTCACTATTAAGTCATTTTTATTTTTTCTTAATTGGTTGAGCGGCATACTGGGAAGTCTGGGATTGCAGATGCGATCCCCATTGGAAGCCCACTACTCTCTCTCCTGTTACAAATGGTGTCTGATGCGCTCTCTGTGGTGACAGGGAGTTAGAACCTGGGTTGTTGTGGTGTTTGCAGGTTCGATCCCCGTAGGAAGCACACTACTCTCACTCCTGTTACAAATGGTGTCTGATGTGCTCTCTGTGGTGACAGGGAGTTAGAACCTGGGTTGTTGTGGTGTTTGCAGGTTCGATCCCCGTAGGAAGCACACTACTCTGTTTCATGTTACACATACATACACACTATTATAGCCAGGTACGTGGCATATGACTAGTAGTTATTGTCTAATAATGCAGCTCCTGCAAAAATTATCAATTAGATTGGTTTGTTAATGCTTTATGTCCTATTGACAGCTATGGTCATTTAAGGATGAGCCAGGTTTTGGTGGTGGAGGAAAACTTGGGTGCCCAGAGAAAATCCACCGACCTGCAGGCAGTGCCTGGTGATTACCCCACATTAGGCCTCATACCCATGACCCAGTGGTGGAGGGTTAGTGATTGTAGAAGGTCAGACACATTAACCACACGCCCCCCAAAAAATCCTCAAAATTGTATTGATTGGAATCATATTAATTAGATTGACTGTGAACTGTAAAGCACTTTAGAACAGCTTATTTTGGCTAGATAGGGTGCTGTATATGTAAACTGTTGTACAAGTGTATTTATAACTGTTATATATAGATGTACAGTGGGGTTTATTATGGTAGAACAGGGGTTATTGTGTCCAGTTTGATATTTGACGGATACCCTCATATGAATAAATAATAATTATTTAAGGAACCCCATCATACAAGATGACTACCGTACAAAGGTCATGGTCAATGTTGCAAAAATAGTACAGGTTGATCTATTGTCGAAATAAATTGTATTGCCATTTCAAATAACAAGAAGTTAATTAACAGGTATCATATCATCTAACCTAATATGTTATGAACTTGGTGCTGGTTTTTGTGATGTGCTCAGGAGGGACTTTCCTGACCTGACACAAAAAGTAACAAGTTCCCAAAAAAGCTGACACAATACCAAACTGTCAAAACCAGTCCCGCCCCCTTCCTCCTTCAACTCAGGTGATACAACAAGAAAACCCTCACTAACCCGTCCCTCCAACTTCTCAGGTGATACAACACGAAAACCCTCACTAACCCATCCCCCTACCTCTTCCTCCGACAATTCAGGTGGTACAACACGAAAACCCTCACTAACCCGTCCCTCCAACATCTCAGGTGATACAACACGAAAACCCTCACTAACCCATCCCCTACTCCTTCCTCCAACAACTCAGGTGGTACAACAGGAAAACCCTCACTATCCCCTCCCCCAACCCCTTCCTGCGACAACTCAGGTGGTACAACACGAAAACCCTCACTAACCCGCCCCTCCAACATCTCAGGTGATACAACATGAAAACCCTCACTAACCCATCCCCTACTCCTTCCTCCAACAACTCAGGTGGTACAACACGAAAACCCTCACTATCCCCTCCCCCAACCCATTCCTCCAACAACTCAGGTGATACATTTACCTCTTAACAGGTGTCTATACCAACCCCCTCTAAACAATAGCAACACCCAACAACGTCAAACCCCCTTAACAGGTGTCTATACCAACCCCTGCTAAATAACACCAACACCAAACAATATCAAACCTCCTTATTTTACAGGTGTCAATACCAACCCCCTCTAAACAATACCAACACCCCACAATATCAAACCCCCTTAACAAGTGTCAATACCAACCCCCTCTAAACAACACCAACACCCACAATATCAAACCCCCTTAACAAGTGTCAATACCAACCCCCTCTAAACAGGTGTCACATTTACACCAACCCACCATAACAAGTGTAAACATCAACTACCCTAAATAAGTTACACAACATCATCATCACAAAACAGGTGACACAATTCCCACAAGACACCCTTCCTTCACAAAGGTGATACAATGTCAACCCCACACTATTAGTGCCAGCACCATGTGTAGCTCTCCCTGGATAACAGCCATCCCCTGTGGTGTCATCTGTCAGATTGTAATGACAGTGTCAGAGACATGGGCAGTATGCTTCAGAACCAAGGTTACACCACAGTGAACAGGATTAACGTACATTGCAACTCTTAATTAATTCTCTCAGCATTTCTTTCTCAGACAATTTTTTATGCACACTGAATTCATAAACAGATTATGAGATCTCAGTCTGTCGAGTACCTTAAGTGTATGACTGCCTCATATTAATCTTAATTGTCTGATTGTCTCATATTAATCTTAATTGTCTGACTATCTCATATTTATCTTAATTGTCTGACTATCTCATATTTATCTTAATTGTCTGACTATCTCATATTTATCTTACCTGTATGACTGCCTCATATTAATCTTAATTGTCTGACTATCTCCTATTTATTTTACCTGTCTGACTATCTCATATTTATCTTACCTGTCTGACTATCACATATTCATCTTACCTGTCTGACTATCTCATACTTATCCTACCTGTCTGACTATCTCATATTATATTAATTGCCTGACTATCTCATGTTTATCTTACCTGTCTGACTACCTGATATTTATCTTACCTGTCTGACTGTCTCATATTTATATTAATTGCCTGACTATCTCATATTTATCTTACCTGTCTGACTACCTCATATTTATCTTACCTGTCTGACTATCTCATATTATATTAATTGCCTGACTATCTCATATTTATCTTACCTGTCTGACTGTCTCATATTTATATTGATTGCCTGACTATCTCATATTTATCTTACCTGTCTGATTGTCTCATATTTATATTGACTGCCTGACTATCTCATATTTATCTTACCTGTCTGACTGTCTCATATTTATCTTACCTGTCTGACTATCTCATATTTATCTTACCTGTCTGACTACCTCATATTTATCTTACCTGTCTGACTATCTCATATTTATCTTGAGTGTCTGACTGTCTCATATTTATATTAATTGCCTGACTATCTCATATTTATCTTACCTATATGACCACCTCATATTTATCTTACCTGTCTGACTATCACATATTCATCTTACCTGTCTGACTATCTCATATTTATCTTACCTGTCTGACCATCTCATATTTATATTAATTGCCTGACTATCTCATATTTATCTTACCTATATGACTACCTCATATTTATCTTACCTGTCTGACTATCACATTTTCATCTTACCTGTCTGACTGTTTCATATGTATCTTACCTGTCTGACTGTCTCATATTTATCTTGAGTGTCTGACTGTCTCATATTTATCTTAAGTTTCTGACTGTCCCATTTTTATCTTACCTGTCTGACTTTCTCATATTTATCTTAAATTTCAGACTGTCTCATATTTATCTTAATTGTCTGACTGTCTCATATTTATCTTAATATTCTGACTGTCTCATATTTATCTTACCTGTCTGACTGTCTCATTATATCCATAATCTATTTTTTCTCTCATTTCTGTTTTTAGACAAATTTTGTCACCTGCTGATCCTTTATTTCTATATCCTGAGAAATGTCTAGTGTTTATCAGATTTTTGTCACATCTTCGTCTGCAGAGATTTTTTCACACGTTTATCTAGAGGGATCTGTCAAGTGCTTTTCCAATATTGTGTGAAAGTCTTGGGTTTTGTAAATGTAGGTGATAATGTACTTACAATTATCTGGAGACCAGACAAATAACGCTTATACTGATTCAATTACAACAAACAAATGGCACTACTGACTTGATTACTAATAGGCATTTATGTTCTGTTAATTTATCATGTTGGCTGCAGCTAGAAAGGCCACAGACTACATGGAAGGCATAACTAGTGTGTCTTCTGCTATTATTTCATCAATCTCTTCTGATTCTGAAACAATATGGCAGAGATTGAGGGCCTTCAACTTATATACCCCTGGAGACACTTTTGAACTCTTCCAATTCAAAGATTGGAATAGTTCATTCCAGGGGTGAATGACTTAATTGTATGGGCCTGATTCAGTACCAGTGTTTACATACAACAGATCTAGAACCTTTATCACCATAAAACATAACATTTGTTTTATACCGACCTTGACCTCCTTGCCGTTAATACTCTAAAACTGAATTCTTAAAGTAGTTCATGCATGAAAAATAGACTAGAAAATATTACGTTTGACCTCATTTGACCTTTGTGACCTTATGACCTTGAAATCAAATACTGATCCATTTTTATGCAGAACCTAGATAATGTACCATACACGAACTGAATTATATAAAGCTGTCGTCTAAATATTTTCTATATTTTTTTTACCATATGACTTGTCTACTTGTATGGACAAAAATTGTATTTGTTTGGACATATTAACCTGTCTTTGTTTGGGCCAAACTTTTACTTGTTTAGACAAACCTGTATTTTGGTTAAAAAAAAACTGCATTTGTATGGATGATGCATTACATTTGTTTGGACCATGCATGTTTTTGTTTTATAAACCTGTATTTCGTCAACAACACCACCTGTATTTGTTTGGAAAAAGAATCTATTTGTTTTGATGATAACTTTTTTTAGACTGGACATGCAATACCTGTATTTGTTTGGAAAACTCTTGTTTTTCTAATACAAAATCTGTATTTGTTTGGGAGTACCTATATACATGTAGCTGTGTGGACAGGATTTTACTTGTGTTGGCAGTACCTGTATTTGTTTGCACAAAATCCTTATTTGTTTGCACAAAATCCTTATTTGATTCCACAAAATCCTTATTTGTTTGCACAAAATCTTCATTTGATTCCACAAAATCCTTATTTGTTTGCACAAAATCCTTATTTGTTTTGACAAAATCTTTATTTGTTTGCACAAAATCTTCATTTGTATGGACATGGTTTTTGCGTGTTTGGTCAGTACTTTAGTTGTGTTGACGGTACAGGTACTTGTGTGAGCAGAATATGTAGTTGTTTGGACTGTATTTGTATTGTTATGATGTTGTCTATATTTGATTGGACATTTTCCCTATATTTGATTGGTCTTATATTTTTTTGTGTATGTTAATGTATCTTTGTTTGATTGGACAGTATTTGTTTTGATAAATTTCTCTTTAATTGCATGGACATATTATTCATATTTGTTGGAACATTAGTTTTTACGGGCAATTTTTCGACAGTATGTCTATTTGTTTGGATAGTATCCATATTTGTTTGTTCAATATCCATTGTTATTGACAATGTTTGGAAAGTATTAGTATTTGAGCATATCATTTATTCTGTACCGGATTCAGTGGTGTTGTTGCTCATCATTTCTTTTTTCATCATATCATTTATTTGTTTGAACAGTATCTATTTTTATGGACTGTCTCAGTATTTGTTTGAAGATATAGCCTTTATTTATTTGTGGTGGATCATTAATAAGAGTACTAGCCCTATATCTGGAGATTTAAGACGATACCAGCAGAGTCATTTAGACAGGTACAACCAAGGCCATTCTATTAGTTTACACTAGGCATCGACTACATCTCTTTGACATTTGATTATCTCGGGGAACATGAAAATCGTGGTGTGAGCTTGCTCATCAACAGAGATTACTTCAGCTCCCAGGCTGGCATCTTAGAACATGTAGCAAACAGACTGCAAAAGCGGAGATTTCTCTGAAGAAATATAAATTCAGATAAGTTATGACTTTCGTATCCTAAAACGTTTCCAACATAAATACAGGCTAAGAGTATTTGAGAGTAGAGTTGATTGTGGTGGCTGCCAGGATCTATCTGTCACAAAGACAAGTGTCAAAATGGCAGCAAGTTGAGCTGCCGCAGGAACCTCACTATCATTTTGTGTTGCCAGGCGATGACATCGGGAGTGTAAAATGTCGTCTCCTTTGCGGTAAGTTTTTTATTCCTCCCATCCTTTTCCCAGAGCAGCTTCCAGGTTATTTTTTTATTACATAATTTGTTTATTAGTGATGCTGAGATCTCAGAATCAAGGGGATCACAATTATAGCTGAAGGCTGTTTGACAGTGAAACTTGTTGATGTGAGACACAAGGGGACTGACTATATAGGTACACACTACAAATCAATATAGGTACTTAATTGACCAACATCCTTGTAAGGAGACACAGAATGTCACCTAGTTTATTGTGAGAATTTGAAGTGTTAATAAAAACCTGTTTCACTGTGTAGTTATTACACCATAGAAATGTCTTCATGCGTTCTCCAACACTGTACCTGAGAGAGAAATTCATTTTTTTGGTAAAAATGTAACTTTAAGGCTACATATACACTCGGATATAGGCTTCCTTACACAGTTTACTCGGTTATGTTTGCCCTGTGGTTTGTGTAAGAGTTAAGGTTGTATGCTACCTTACACATTATACCCATGATTTTCGTTAGAATTAACGATGCCTGCTACCTTACACATTATACCCATGATTTTCGTTAGAATTAAGGATGCCTGCTACCTTACACATATTATACCCATGATTTTTGTTAGAATTAACGATGTCTGCTACCTTACACATTATTCCCATTATTTTCTTTAGAATTAAGGATGTCTGCTACCTTACACATTATACCTATTATTTTCGTTAGAATTAAGGATGTATGCTACCTTACACATTATACCTATTATTTTCGTTAGAATTAAGGATGTATGCTACCTTACACATTATACCTATTATTTTCGTTAGAATTAAGGATGTATGCTACCTTACACATTATACCTATTATTTTCGTTAGAATTAAGGATGCCTGCTATACCTTACACATTATACCTACATGTATTATTTTCGTTAGAATTAAGGATGCATGCTACCTTACACATTATACCCATGATTTTCGTTAGAATTAAGGATGTATGCTACCTTACACATTATACCTATTATTTTTGTTAGAATTAAGGATGTATGCTACCTTAGACATTATACCTATTATTTTCGTTAGAATTAAGGATGCCTGCTATACCTTACACATTATACCTATTATTTTCGTTAGAATTAAGGATGCATGCTACCTTACACATTATACCCATGATTTTCGTTAGAATTAAGGATGTATGCTACCTTACACATTATACCTATTATTTTTGTTAGAATTAAGGATGTATGCTACCTAAGACATTATTTGTTCACCTGTGGTTTGTGTAAGAATTAGATTCATGTGATTATATTTAAGAGGAACGGCTATATGCTACCCTACACATTATGCCTACAAGTGATTTGCGTTAGAGTTAAGGATGTATGCTACATCACAACTATTATGTCAGTGTTTTGACTATATGCCGAATTACACAGTTTGACTGTAATTTCTATTGAGCTTATCTCTGACGAAAAACTTCCCTCAGTTTTATCTCATCAATAACATCTAATAAATCAGTTTGTGTAGATTCAATACATCATTACTTAAATATTCTTGTGTTTGTTTATCTGACATCAATACATACATTCTTGTGTATGTTACCTGACATCAATACATACATTCTTGTGTATGTTCATCTGACATCAATACATACATTCTAGTGTATGTTACCTGACATAAATACATACATTCTTGTGTATGTTCATCTGACATCAATACATACATTCTTGTGTATGTTCATCTAACATCAATACATACATTCTTGTGTACGTTTATCTGACATCAATACATACATTCTTGTGTATGTTTACCTGACATCAATACATATACATACATTCTTGTGGATGTTCATCTGACATCAATACATACATTCTTGTGTATGTTCATCTGACCTCAATACATACATTCTTGTGTACTTTTATCTGACATCAATACATACATTATTGTGTATGTTACCTGACATCAATACATACAAGAATGTATGTATTGATGTCAGATGAACATCCACAAGAATGTATGTATTGATGTCAGATGAAAATACACAAGAATATATGTATTGATGTCAGGTAGCATACACGAGCATGTATGTATTGATGTCAGATGAAAATACACAAGAAATTGTATGTATTGATGTCAGATGAACATACACAAGAATATCTGGCATCAATACATATATTCTTGTGTATTTTCATCTGACATCAATACATACATTCTAGTGTATGTTACCTGACATAAATACATACATTCTTGTGTATGTTCACCTGACATCAATACATACATTCTTGTGTATGTTACCTGACATCAATACATACATTCTTGTGTACGTTTATCTGGCATCAATACATATATTCTTGTGTATGTTCATCTGACATCAATACATACATGCTTGTGTATGCTACCTGACATCAATACATACATTCTTGTGTATGTTCATCTAACATCAATACATAGATTCTTGGGTACGTTTATCTGACATCAATACATACATTATTTTGTATGTTACCTGACAACAATACATACATTTTTGTGCATACATTCTTGTGTATGTTCATCTGAAATCAATACATACATTCTTGTGTAGGTTACCTGACATCAAAACATACATTCTTGTGTATGTTTATATGACATCAATACATACACAAGAATTATATGACATCAATACATACATTCTTGTTTATGTTTATCTGACATCAATACATATATTCTTGTGTATTTTCATCTGACATCAATACATACAATTTCTTGTGTATGTTCATCTGACATTAATACATACATGCTTGTGTATGCTACCTGACATCAATACATATATTCTTGTGTATTTTCATCTGACCTCAATACATACATTCTTGTGTACTGACATCAATACATACATTCCTGTGTATGTTTATCTGACATCAATGCATACATTATTGTGTATGTTACCTAACATCAATACATACATTCTTGCGTATGTTTATCTGACATCAATACATTCATTCTTGTGTATGGTTACCTGGCATCAATACCTACATTCTGGTGTATGTCTATCTGACATCAATACATACCTTCTTGTGTATGTTTATCTGACAGCAGTACATACATTCTTGTGTATGTTCATCTAACATCAATACATAGATTCTTGGGTACGTTTATCTGACATCAATACATACACAAGAATTATATGACATCAATACATACATTCTTGAGTATGTTTACCTGACATCAATACCTACATTCTTGTGTATGTTTATCTAACATCAATACATACATTCTTGTGTTTGTTACCTGACATCAGTACATACATTCTTGTATACATACATTCTAGTGTATGTTTATCTGACATCAATTTATCTGACATCAATACATACACAAGAATGTATGTATTCTTGTCAGGTAACATACACAATAATGTATGGATTGATGTCAGATAAATGTACACAAGAATGTATGTATTGATGGCAGATAAACATACACAAGAATGTAGGTATTGAGGTCAGGTAAACATACACAAGAATGTATGTACTGCTGTCAGATAAACATACACAAGAAGGTATGTATTGATGTCAGGTAACATAGCCAATAATGTATGTATTTATGTCAGATAAAGGTACACAAGAATGTATGTATTGATGTTATGTAACATACACAAGAATGTATGTATATGTATTGATGTCAGGTAAACATCCACAAGAATGTATGTATTGTTGTCAGGTAACATAGACAATAATGTATGTATTTATGTCAGATAAACATACACAAGAAGGTATGTATTGATGTCAGATAGACATACACAAGAATGTAGGTATTGATGTCAGGTAAACATACTCAAGAATGTATGTATTGATGTCAGATAATCATACACAAGAATGTATGTATTGACGTCAGATAAACATACACAAGAATGTAGGTATTGATGTCTATCTGACATCAATACCTACATTCTTGTGTATGCTGACATCAATACATACATTCTTTTGTATGTTTATTTGACATCAATACATACATTCTTGGGTATGTTTATCTGACATCAATACATACATTCTTGTGTATGTTACCTAACATCAATACATACATTCTTGTGTATGTTTATATGACATCAATACATACATTCTTGTGTATGTTACCTGACATCAGTACATACATTTTTGTGTATGTTCATCTGACATCAATGCATTCATTCTTGTGTATGTTCATCTGACATCAATATATACATTCTTGTGTATGTTCATCTGACATCAATAATACATTCTTGTGTATGTATATCTGACAACAATACCTACATTCTTGTGTATGTCTATCTGACATCAATACCTACATTCTTGTGTATGTTTATCTGACATCAATACATACATTCTTGATGTCAGATAAACGTACACAATAATGTATGTATTGATGTCAGGTAAACATACACAAGAATGTAGGTGTTGATGTCAGATAGACATACCCAAGAATGTACGTATTGATGTCAGGTAACATTCACAAGAATATATGTATTGATGTCAGATAAACATGCACAATAATGTATGTATTGATGTCATATAAACATACACAAGAATGTCTGTATTGATGTCAGATAAACATGCACAATAATGTATGTATTGATGTCAGGTAACATTCACAAGAATATATGTATTGATGTCAGATAACCATACACAAGAATGTATGTGATGTCAGATAAACATACCCAAGAATGTATGTATTGATGGCAGATAAACATACACAAGAATGCATGTATTGATGTCAGATAAACATACACAGTCAGGTAACATACACAAGAATGGATGTATTGATGTCAGATAAACATCCACAAGAATATATGTACTGATGTCAGATAGACATACACAAGAATGTACGTATTGATGTCAGGTAACATACACAATAAGGTATGCATTGATGTCAGATAAACAAACACAAGAATATATGTATTGATGCCAGCTAAACGTACACAAGAATGTATGTATTGATGGCAGATAAACATACACAAGAATTTAGGTATTGATGTCAGATAAACATACATAAGAATGTATGTATTGATGGCAGATAAACATACACAAGAATGGATGTACTGATGTCAGATAAACATACACAGTCAGGTAACATACACAAGAATGGATGTATTGATGTCAGGTAACATACACAATAAGGTATGCATTGATGTCAGATAAACATACCCAAGAATGTATGTATTGATGGCAGATAAACATACACAAGAATATATGTATTGATGTCAGATATACATACATTCTTGTGTATGGTTATCTGACATCAATACATGCATTCTTGTGTATGTTTATATGACATCAATACAAACATTCTTGTGTATGTTTATGACATCAATACATACATTATTGTGTACGTTTATCTGACATCAAGAATGTATGTATTGATGTTAGATGAACATACACAAGAATGAATGCATTGATGTCAGATGAACATACACAATAATGTATTCATTGATGTCAGATAAACATCCACAAGAATATATGTACTGATGTCAGATAAACATACCCAAGAATGTATGTATTGATGTTAGATGAACATACACAAGAATATATGTATTGATGCCAGCTAAACGTACACAAGAATGTATGGATTGATGTCAGATAAACATGCACAATAATGTATGTATTGATGTCAGATATACATACATTCTTGTGTATGTTTATCTGACATCAATGCATACATTATTGTGTATGTTACCTGACATCAATACGTACATTCTTGTGTATGTCTATCTGACATCAATACGTATATGTAAGGAATAAAGCTGTCACTTGGGTGTCTGTAGTTTTGACCAAATTATGACTTGATGATAAGTGATCATCCAATTTTTTATCTACTGATCATGAATGGGTGGTCCTTTTTAAATGCACATAACCCTATTGATTTAGGGTGACTGGTTCAATCTCCATTGGTCAAGGTCACTGATGCTAAAAATAGAATTTTGTTTGGTTGAATTTGTGTAAATGATTAATAATTAAGGATTAACTTGAATATATTTTTCATGTTATGGAGGTATAACACAAAAAAAACGAAGTGTCCTCTTTGGAGCGGTTAACGATTAGAGTATAAACTCCGCTTTTTTGTGTTATAGCTCCATAACATAAAAAATCTATTCAAGTCAATATTTATAATTTAAGTTACTATACAAAATCCCTCTTTTCTCTTAGAAATTATTAGGCTGATGTATCAGCCAATCAAAAGCGACGTAACAATCGGCGACGTCATAAATAAATTTTTAAGCCAATGAAAATGGTTGTTACAAGCAAGATTAAATTATGAAGAAATAATCGTACAAGGCTAAAACTTGATGTGTTGGTTGTCATTTTCGTTGAAAATAAGTCTATGGATTTAAGGCTGATCTGCTAAAGGTCAAGGTAACCTTTGTTAAAAGAAAAACATTACTCCTCTGAGTGGTAAATTGAAAACTAATTAACAGACATTTAAGTTTAAACTTGGTGTATTGGTATGTAGCCTAATCTCTGGCAGATGCCAAGAATCTTTTTTTATTCTTGCCATGGTCTATTAATTTTAGGTCATGGTTGGTCGCTACTGGTAAAATGAATTTTGCTGATACAGAGGTTGTCCAACTTGAAAACCAATGATCATCAAATTTTGAATTTTCAAAATTTGTGAAATTTGATATCCAGAAAATTGGTAGTTAATGTTAACATAGAATTATTGTAAGACAGATTTTTACAGAGTTCCCTACCATTCTTGAACACAAAATCCATGATTGGTCAATAGCAAATCAAATAGGAGGGGGGTGGGGGGGTTAGATAATTACTGCCCCTCGCATCTCTCTCTTTAAAGTCAGGGGTTGAATTACTTCATGACAATACATATAAAGTCATAAGTTAATAGATGTGGTTAATATTAATGAAATTGAAAGTACATTGATGACATGACTGATGAAGTGCCAACGGGTAACGTGACCTTGAAAGGCTGAAGTGAAACATGTCAAAAGTAAACATGACCTTGAAAACCTTGTTTCATATAATAGGGCATGACCTCATCTTGTAAAGAGGTTGTCACATTCATAACTTGTTAAGAGATCATGACCTTGATAAACTTATTAAGAGGTCATGATCTTGATAAACTTGTTAAGAAGTCATGACCTTGATAAACTTGTTAAGAGGTCATGACCTTGATAAACTTGTTAAGAGGTCATGACCTTGATAAACTTGTTAAGAGGTCATGACCTTATAATGAAATTATTAAGAGGTCATGACCTTGATAAACTTGTTAAGAGGTCATGACCTTGATAAACTTGTTAAGAGGTCATGACCTTATGCAATTATTAAAAGGTCATGACTTTCAGATCTTGTATCGGTGACAGATGTTGTGGTCATTGATGGACTTACTTTGGTCAACATCACCACTGTATTTGATCAGACACCTGAAGTGAATTAAGAACTACTATCAAAATTGATTTGGATGTCTGTGTCTTTCATGCTTTAACTTTAGTGCATTAATTTTCCGAAATAAACCTAAATTTCTTAGCTTTATTATCTGAAATTTCTTAGGATATCTGCTACATTGGCTGACTTTTACCACTCCTTGATATTTACACAGTGTTACATAGAAAATACATTGCTGCTCTTTCTCAGTATAATGGACGTTCACTTTCGATGATCTTGAAGTTGCTAAAAATAACCAAATAGCTAACACTGATCTGATATCCCAGATGTGACGATGTTTTACAGTATTAGACTGTACTTTATTCCCTATCTATAAATATCTCAGTCTGTCGCCAGCGAATACTGCACTCTTCATTACCTACTTTTACAGGCGTAGTTCTTCTACAAAAAGAATTACTGAAGTACATATGTAAGAAAGTGCAGAGTAACGGACATAACATGTTAACAACTGTGCATGACCTGAGGAAACAGGAAACAGGTTGAGGTGTGTACAATCAAACAAGACCGCTGCACGTAAACTGGAATTACTTTGTAGCCAAAGGCACATTAACACCAGAAGAGCTGCAGAACAGTACAAATATTTCATTAAGGCTCCCCGAAAAAAAAGGGCATGCATGTATAGTTGCTCTGTCCGTCTGAATTTCTGTTTCTCTGAAACAAATGGTTTCCAGATGAACATTTTGGAAAATATATTTTTTATGTAAACCAATGGCATAACGATCCCCAAAGGGAGGGGCAGCCCGCAGGTATCTTGTTGGATGTGGAGTCACAAAGTCAAAGGTCAAGGTCACACTGGTTATAAATAGAATGATACATCTGGGCCACTTTCGTTTATCGCGATCCAAACGGTTGAACTGCATGGTTGGACCAGAGTTGTTTGTTTATGAAATAAGGTCGGACCATTAGTAATCTGTTAATGCTGCCTTCAGGTGAGCCTTGACAAAGCATTGCAAGGCCTGCATATAATCCTTTGCATGTCCGCTGGGATTAATACCTGAAAGTGTTACTTTTATAAACAGTCAAACCGGATGATCCAGTCATAATAGAACAGGCCCCAGATCTATAACATGGCATGTACTTTGATAATGACTAATACATCCTAACGTGAATGTCAGAGCTTTTATCATTTATAGATTACGTTCTTGAAGAATAAAAAGCTTCTTACCCAAATTTAATAGCATATTCCCCTAATTACAAATTAAATTGCCGATTACTTTATCATAACTTTACTATTTCCTCTTCTTTACGTTAGCTTATCTCTTCAAATCGACCTGTACTTTCCGGTCCATTTTACATCCCTCCAGAATCATATCTCTGCAGCATCTGCTGAATCTTACACTAGCTCTCAATGTTTTACTGGGATCTGGGTACATCCAAACTTTTACTTGGAAGAGATTGATAGGAAAAAATTCTTTGAATTTGCTTATCGATAATAATTTTTGTCTTTGTTAAATTTGCCTTTTTGCAGAAGGTGAAAAATAAAACAGAGGTGAAATCTCCGCTTATACAATATTTAAATGAGTATTATTTGCCTATCAAAGCAAGAGATGTCCAGGGGAATCTGTACTGTCTCCTCTGACGCCAACAAGATGAAACCTGAGCCAAGTAATCTCATTAATTTTCTGACAGAGACCAAGACTGTCATGGTGAGGTCAGTAGCCGGGGTCAAGGTCGGCACAAATGACATTTCTCTTGGGTCATCTATTGACAGGACTGAGGCAACTATTTAGATAGTTTATTGCCCTAAGTAAGGCATAAATACAGGTTCCTCCAATGACCGTTTATACTCGGATCTAATTTTGAAGCCAATTCCATCCTTGTATAGACTGAATACTCCAAAGAACATTTACAAATTGCCGTCTGCTGAAAACACCAGCAGCCCGCCATAGGGGTTTGTCTACAATTACTTAACTAAATATGTCTGACAAAAAATACTTTGATGTTCACCAACTCCTTACGGAGCATATGTTAGAGGAAATTTGTTTTTTGTTTCATTTATTATAAAAAGTACATTGTGATAAGTTCAGAGATAATCTTATATCTCTCTGGGGTATTTTACAGCAGCAGTACTGATGTGGAAATCTTAAAACCTACACGATATGTCACTTGGCTATAGACTGTAGAAGTTAGTGTGAGGCGATCTCCCTGATGACTCTAAAACCTCTTCCTTCGATCGTGTCATAAGTCTATCTGCTGACTAACTATATGTAAAGTTAAGTAAAACATAAATAGAATTTGTCAAAGTCCCTCACTGCTGTACCTACGTCAGCTTTTTGGTGTTTTCTGAGAAGCTGTTTTTGGTTTACTGTAGACAATAAATGACTGAATGAAGAATGCTCAGACAGAAGCAGTGTAGCTAACAGTATGGAGATTATCTAAAACCTTACTCTAGACTCTGCCAATCAGTATAGCAACCTTCAGCACAGACAATCTAATATCAGAATTGAATATTAGAGGACGTAAAAAAAAAGTCCCTATTACATAGGAATGTTATTAAAAAAGCTTCAGCGAATTTCATCAAGGCAGACGGAATTAAGGAAGTACGTCTGAAGTATTTTTCTCACAGATTTTATGTATCTAATCATGTAAAATATAACATTTTGTTACAAAATTCAATAAAACTAAGAAAATTGCTGTTATTTTCTCTGTTCACTGTGAGTTCATGACTCAATGTTTAAGCATTGAACTGTTTCAGTTGGCATTCATAATCAATTGCTTAATAAACATTATTTGTTTTACAAAAATTAGGAAATGATTTATATCAACTTATAATTCAACCACTCTGTCTGTCCTGGATAAAGCATGCAGAGGGTCTTAACTCATTCACCCCTGAAATTTCATAATGAACTATTCCATCCTTTGAATTGGAAGTGTTCAAATGTGTCTTCAGGGGTACATGAGTTAATGAGGGAGGAAACCAGAGTACCTGGAGAAAACCCATGTCGTAGGATGGGATTACCCCGCATCTTTTCAACTCCAGTTGGGAA
Source organism: Mizuhopecten yessoensis (assembly GCF_002113885.1). Taxonomy (NCBI): domain Eukaryota; kingdom Metazoa; phylum Mollusca; class Bivalvia; order Pectinida; family Pectinidae; genus Mizuhopecten; species Mizuhopecten yessoensis. The sequence continues at coordinate 55,828 of NW_018407839.1, forward strand.
TCGAACCCCAACCATCTTGGTGAAAGGCCAGTGTGTTGTCCACTGTGCCACCTGACCATACGACTCTAATTCATCATCAAAATGAGTGAATATGTGTGTGTTCTAGCACATCATGTTGAATCTGTCATATCTCCGCCACTTGTGACAACGTCTACATGTGGGTTATGGCATTCATAGTCAGTATGAATGCCATCTGCATTTGGTAGGGTTATACAGGAGAAATGCCAAAGAATGATAATTAATACTACTCTGTAACTATAAATATTGTAGACAAATATTATTGTGTAGTTTTAATGATCAATCGTAAGTACAAGATCATGTTATTATTTCACTGTTACATATAAGAACAGATGATAAGAAATTGTTCATGAGTTCATGAACTTTGAAAGATTGGCTAACACAATACTGGTATTTAAATGACTGTATTCTACTGAACATGTTCATCAACTCTATATGATGGTTTTACAATATTTACATGGAAAAGTCATGAACAGCTCATTCAGTTATTTAAATATTAATGAGATCACAAACATTTTGCCAAAGGGTTCATAATAGTATTTTAGATGAACAAGTCTTTTTGCATATATATTTATTGACATTGATCAACAGTGACTGAGTTATTTAACCACTTGACCTTAGTAATGGAATTTCTTGTGTGAATTTTCGTGCAATCCAACCAACGGGGTGGTAAAATTGGGGACATATGGTTTACATCAGATTCAAACACTGAGCAATGTTCTCTTCCCGGAATTTCATACGGCTTCCATTGCTTTACAGTAAATTGCATTAAATAGCTGATGATTTGTTCATCACAAAAGCAAATGACAAAATTCTATTGTATATACAGAACGTACACGAACCATGTGTTTTATATTGTGGCGGTGTAACTATGGGCGTACAGCTTGTTGCTTAAGTCTGTTACAGTATGGATCCATTAAGTGGTTCGATTGGTGGTCACCCGATATCCCTAGTGTTTATCTCCATCTTAACTCACAGCGTTTACACCAACATTAAAGCATTTCTATACAGATATCTGTTGTTCCATTCTCGGAAAATCAATTAAGAATAACTTTAAATTCTATAATCTTTGTTATATGCATTTTCTGAAAGAACATCTAAATTGTGACCTTGTTATAAACCTTGACCTTTCTACATGTAAACGACCTTTCTGCTACCACTGTTTGTATATTATATAGCATGAGTAATATTAATTAGTGATTTTATGTCATTCTGTTAAAAGGTGTTACAACAGGGTGACTATGACTGACAGACCATAGATATAACAGGATAACTATGACAGACAGACCATTGTTATAATATGATAACAGTGACTGACAGACCATTGTTATAACAGGATAACTGTGACTGACAGACCATTGTTATAACAGGATGACTGACTGACAGACCATTGTTATAACATGATAACTGTGACTGACATACCGTTGTTATAACATGATAACAGTGACTGACAGACCATTGTTATAACAGGGTGACTAATAGACCATTGTTAAAACAGGGTGTGACAAAAATGGTTTGTTACAAGGTACCTCTGATCGATTCTGTTAATATTCTGTTTCTATGCACCGTACATGAAAATAATTAAGGTAAGAAAATATTAAACAAGGCCCAATGGGCCTTTTGTGTGATTTAAACTTTTGTTGTGAGAAGTTTTGCTGAAAGTGTTTATGGGAACAATTAGAACAGATAAGCTTTCTTCACTCTGCTGTAAGAGAGTGCTAGCGACCTCATCAGTCAGTGCTAGCTCTGACATTGATATTGACACTCAGTAATGAAGGTAACACCTCTCATCATTGCTGCCCCAAGGTTGGTGACGCAACCATTTTGGAACACATTATTCTAGCTCTAATTGGGGAGGGATAAAATAAATAGGGTAGGAACAAGAGTGGACACTTCAACTATAGGCAATTTGTTGTGATGAAAGGCACAACCCCCTGGTGGACCATCAGGCTTACAGCATTCTACAGCAGTCTTTGTATATTTAGGTTATTGTTAATGAGAACTCCCTGTGGGTGGGGACTGAGAATCCCAATGACCTATACAAGTTCAAAAAGGCATTTGTTAATGCATTGGAGAAGGCCAGTGGGCATTGTCTGATTGTCTGGAAAGGATCACATGACCTGATGCTCAACTTATCATTTCCTGATCGTCTCTAAATAGACTCATTTATAGGAAAGTAGGTACATAAATACATGTTAAGCTCGTCAGGTGGGGACTTAGTGAGTTGTTACAGAAATGTACAGTTGTAACGTTAGCTGGTCATCTGAGGCAGAAACACGGCAGCACATCAAACCCAGCCGAGAACACCGAAAACATCAACTCCAATAAAAAAACAATCGCTCACCAGTGCCTATACGACTACAGCCTCTGACAGGGGGATTACTCTCTGCCATATCTCTTTGTAGACTGAACTCCGTATCTATAGCCGCGTCATCATATGGAGACCAGTTTTAGTCATCGTAGTGTCAATAGTCTGTCACATCTGTATCAGTAAAAGGTTAAGTACATACAACAATTACGTAGATATGTGATTGGATAACTGTGGGGTCCGCCTCTTCCTGGGACACAAGTGATTGGTCCTAAACTTACAAATCTGACAATATCATTATGGTAAAGTATCTACTTATGTAACCAACTCTATTTAATGACCACCTGTGTTAAGAGACCACTTAAGATATTCCCTATTGTAATGATTTCATTGTAAATTGAACCTGTATAAAGAGACCACATGTGTTAAGATACCACCTGAATTATTCCCTATTGTAATGTTTTCATTGTGAATTGAACCTGTATAAAGAGACCACCTGTATAAAGAGACCACCTGAATTATTCCCCATTGCTAGGATTTCATTGTGAATTGAACCTGTATAAAGAGACCACCTGAAATATTTCCCATTGAAGAGCTTTCATTATGAATTAAGATTTCATTTTGAATTGAAACTGTAAAAAAGAAACCACATTTGGACTAATTCCAAGATTGGTCTCTTAATTAATACAGGTTTGAATGTAGCTTCAACAGGATACCTAACCGAAAGTATCTTACTTTAGCATTACTTGCCCTATCTATCATAAGATATCTAAACTAAAAAATCTGTTGCCCTTTTTTTTGAAAACTGGATGTTATAAGTACTACACTAAAATCTATCAAAAGTTTAATATATATAAACTTTATTTATTTTACAATAATTATGAAACAAGTTATTTCAACTTATATTAATCACTCTTGTTGGCCCTGATGTTAGCGCGTGGAGGTCTAAGTGTGGGAGGAAACCGGAGTACCCGGAGAAAACCCTCGTGGTCGGGCAGGTGACCCCAACCTTTTCACGTCCGATCAGGGAATCGAACCCCGGTCCCCTTGGTGAAAGGCAAGTGCGCTATCCACTGCACCACCCGACCACCCAAAAGTTTAAGGTCTTGATTGACTGTGAATTGATTCATTAAATAACTATTTACATTCAAGGTGAATATCTTGTGTTACCTCGGCCTCGTTATACCTAATACACCTGAATAGTAATGGGTTATTTACCTGTAAGTTTAGCATTAAGGACCCCTGCAGTGTCCCAGTGCAGGCAAAGCACTATAAGAGAATTCCACTGTAATATACACAGTTATCTCCCCTTAATTTTGTTATAATTCTATAAATATAATTAGCCCAGCTGTCCAAAGTATGGTTTTCTTTTTGGAAATGATTTATTACTTCAGCTCTTGTCATACTGCAGAAAAGTTTCCTATGTATGGTCACAGTGTTTTGGTATAAACGATATTTTATTTCATACGTCGTATATAATAAGTTCGCAGGTTGTTAGGAATATTAAAAGGATCTAGCTAGCTAGCTGACAACAAGATTTTAAATCTTATATAAAGCTATCTCCCTTGAAATGTAATTACATTAAAGAAGTACTACAACATACAGTTAATTAAAACACATAAATTGTTTAAATTAACAGTTTGTGATAATACTGACTATTTATGTGATGAACCAAAAGTAAAAGAAATACACAGGTAGGTATGATAGAAGAACTAAATAAATAGGAAACAGTAATGAAGAGAGCATGAAAAGATCCCAACTTGAAATGGCACCTAGAATCTACCCGACTCTAACATGTACCTTTGTACCTTATCAGATATTAGTATGTTATCATCTTGAAACAGATTTGGGTCACCATAATTCAACCGCTCGGGGTTCAAATACCTATGGTGTTCATTCTAGCTTGGCTAAAGAGTCTACACTGCATCAAATAATGGGAAGGATTTACCACCTTCCCACATCTGCAAAGATCTGTGTCTGTTCCAGTGTTTTGACAGTGGTACGAGCACCCTTAACTACCTCTGACACCGATGGAAATAACTGCCGAGTTATATTGTTACTGTAAACGGAGAAGCAGGTTGACAGATTCCGCACACATCACAAATTAAAGTGGTATTTTTATCAAATTTTAAGAGAAATGTTTGGTGATATATTACATGAATCCTCCTCTATGATCAAATGGAAGCAGAAATATTTTCACTATCATTCAATATTTCATTTGTTTGATTAAATTTGTGAGTGAAGTTGGATGATATCATTTGAGAAGTTATTGTATATGTGATAATGCTGCCCTGCACAGTGACACTGATGTGTACAACACACTCAACACAGATCAACGAGAGAAGACACTTCTTTAAAAATATATAGCAATGTAAGATTTAAACCCTCTGTTCACGAAAACAAATGTACATAAAATCATACGAGGATGCCTCAAGATCTAAGATAAGCATTACGTGTTCTCAGACCGTTGTCTGCAGAAAACATATAGGAAATAAAACATCACGTCGAGATAAGGTATTGATGCTGCTTAATAATATTCCACTAACGCATGTCAGATTGTAGAATAAAAGACGAAAATTTGTGAAGCATTGTATTGTATTTCTGAGCCTATTGTTTGTTATAGATATGATGACTGTTGTTGTATTGTGTATTCTGTGTAGATATGAAAAAATCCTTGTCTGCAAGTGAGTGAGTGTGGGGGGNTCAATGGCATACATGCCAGAATTCTTGGAGACCATTCATTTAAATCAATGAAATAAAGTACAAAATCATTAAGTAAGGAACTCTGTTTTAATTTACGCAGAGTTCTTTGTTTATTAATTGAATATAATTGTATATAATATATTTAGTAGCACAAAGTTTACGAAACCAAATATTATCACATATAATTAACCGAGAAAAAATCTCAAATAAAAGATAAAAAAATCTCAATTCATATGATTTTATTGAACCTGCCTAGCTACAATAAACATAAAAAAAGCGTTGCACAGTGTCTTTGATCTGCCATGTACCCAATTTTTGTGGTCGTCATTGGAGGGCAAAGTTCAGCGGAATCTGGTTCAGGGAGAGTCCTATCCCACAGGGCATCGTTAGGGTTCATTAGTTAGCATGGCTATGACATCTTGTGAATTATATGTCTTGTACCTCGTTTCGCCTATCGCTAGAGATTTGGTTGTACAGGGTTGGTTCTCTATATATGGTATCGCGGTATGAGCAATGATGTATGAAATATCGTAAAACAAATACTGGTACACCCTCTTGTACTGTGTCGTCGTTTGTTAAGACTGAAATCAGATCTCATCAATGTATTTAGCAGTTCTTGCGAAATTGCTGACCTGAGCTTTAGGGAATGTTAATTAGTGAACTTGTCATCCACATTTAGCTGTAACATCTAGTGACATGTTAAAGGCTAACACGATATCCTGTATCATGTTGGTATCATTGTTCAATATCAGATCAGTCATAGACGGTAAGTGTATATTGCTGGTCATTTGTTACTCAGTTATTTTGTCTCCTTACATTTAATTCACACAATCGCGAAGGAAGCCATTTTGTTTTCTCCTATGGTGGGTGGGCCGATGGTGAAAGGAGGGTAGCTATACTTATTCTTCTTCATTTGGTGCTTTAAGTGCCACAAGGTAAGCTAACTAGCACTTTAACTACGGAGAAGCTAACTAGCACATTAACTTGGGAGATATTGGTTATATTGGAGCTTATGCTGAGGTTAGTCAACTTGATCCTTACTTCAGAACTCAGCATCCCAAAGGTAGATAACTTGCATGTTTGTTTATAGATTATCATCTCGGGTGTAGATAATTTGCTCTTATTTTGAAACCTCAGCATCTTGAGGGTAGCCAGCTTGAGGGTAGCCAGCTTGCTTGGTTGTTTGGAGCTCACCCTCCTGTTTATAGCCATCTTGCTCCTTAGTTTTAACATTAGCATCTTAAAGGTAGCCAATCATTCCTTAGTTTGAAGCTCACCATTACTTCAGAGCTCATCACCATCCCAAGGGTAGCTAGCTTGATCCTAATACACAGAGCTCACCATCTCGAGGGTAGCTATCATGGTCCTTACACAGAGCTGAACCATCTCGAGGGTAGCTGTCATGGTCCTCACACAGAGCTCACCATCTCGAGGGTAGCTTGTTTGATCCTTCCACAGAGCTCACCATCCTGAGGGTAGCTATCATGGTCCTTACACAGAGCTGAACCATCCTGAGGGTTACTATCATGGTCCTTACACAGAGCTCACCATCCCAAGGGTAGCTATCATGGTCCTTACACAGAGCTGAACCATCCTGAGGGTTACTATCTTGGTCCTTACTCAGAGCTGAACCATCCTGAGGGTAACTCTCTTGGTCCTTACACAGAGCTCACCATCCCAAGGGTAGCTATCTTCTTCAATAAGATTCATCAGTTTGGAAATATGGGATATCAAAGTTTTACTTTTTACACAAACAATGTACATATTAAATGTGTTGCAACGTTTCAAGACCGACTGGTCCCTTTGTCAAGCTATGACTGAGTGAGCGATTTGTATAATTTACCTGTTCAACGATGTGACGAAATTGTATATTTTTCAAGTCACTCAACCCGAGACGTTTCGCCTATCAATAGGGAGCGTATATACACTGCATCAGATAGGTTACAGGAAGAGTGTAGATTTAGCCCCTTTCCCTGTTATGTAAGTATCGGGTCATACAGATGACTCAGCTGGTGTCCCCCCTCGTCTCTGTTCATGTAGCTACTTGTATCTTGGTCCTTACACAGAGCTGAGTCATCCCAAGATTAGCTAGCTTGGTCCTTACACAGAACTGAACCATCCCAAGGGTAACTTAAGCTAATTGGTCCTTATACAGAGCGTACCATCCCAAGGGTAGCTATCTTGGTCCTTACACAGAGCTGAACCATCCCAAGGATAGCTGGCTTGGTTCTTACACAGAGCTGAACCATCCCAAGGGAAGCTGGCTTGGTCCTTACACAGAGCTGAACCATCCAGACGGTAGCTATCTTTGTCCTAACACAGAGCTGAACCATCCTGCGGGTTGCCAACCTGCCCCTTACTTCAGATGTTACCATCCTGAGGGTAGCTAATTGCCTACTCCTTATTACAGATCTCAGCATCTCAAAGGTAGCCATGTATGTATATGGATTCCAGCAACGTAAGGGTCACTAACACTCCCTATAAACACTTTGAGGTCAAACATCTCGTAGAGTTGCTCACAATATAGACGACTCCTTCATACTTCTCTTGTGTTGGTTTATAATTAAAAGCCACATTCTCCAGACCTTTCAGCAGACAATAAGTGCGAGTCAGTTCTAATTTGGACGGCGTACATCGACTATGGGATGTGGTATTTTGTAGGTTTCCTCCGTGTTGTTGTTGTGGTAGTGTTTCCCTGTAGCCAGCCTCCTCTGTTTGTTAACATTGTTATGTCTTTATGATATTGCTGCAGAGCGTCAGTTCTCTTTACAATTACAAATTGAATTGTCACATACAAGGACTGCCGTTGTCTTAGATGGTGGCAGATAATTTCTTTCGACTGAACGTCGAAGAATGGGATGATGACATTTTGAGTTGCAGACCTACATGTTGTTGTCTGTCCTGTCGACAGCTGAAAGCATTACAGGATTGTGAAAAATAGCTTAGGGTTTCAATTTGTGTTGAAACAATTTGAAGTTCACAATATTAAAAGTGGTTCTTATAATGAGTACAGGAAGCTCTAATTGGCAAGTGACATGATGCGAGCTTTGGTAGGAGATACCGGGGTACACACATATGCATGTTGACATGTTTTTGATAACAGGTCGTCAATTACGATAAAACTGGTAAGGAGTACAGAAATCCCGGTGTTCAGATCTTCTCTAGTTCTGTGTAAGTGTGATCATTTCCCTTCTTTTCTCTTTTCTGTGTGATAGATAGTCTCAATGTCAACAATAAATTGCACTTTGTGGTAAATTTTGATCAAAATTTCATACAGATGGGTATATTGATTGTATTCCTTTCAAAGTAAGGTCATATTTTGTTTACCTAATTTTACTAAACAATGATACCAAACTTTTATAACTGTCAAATCAAAGATGGCTGCCTGCAGCATGGGTTCCATCTTGTTTTTTTTTTATCAGTCTCAAAATTAAACATGCATGAATATGGACCAAGGGAACCTTCATATGAAATTTGAGAAAGGTCTGTTAAGTCCTTCTTGAGAAATAGCAATCATAAGCATTGTTTAAGGACAATCGGAAGATGAAAGGATGACAGGCTGCAGATCGAGGATTAGGGAGATTTGATCAGCCGTGGCCATCATCTGATGATGTTGGGATAAAAAAAAGATAAAAGCCTTCGTTCCACCATTACCAGTGAACCGTTATTAAACACTAAATGTTATTTAATATCTTAAACTCCTGTAGATTGTTTATGTTTGGTTAAACAAAGAATAATTCCTGTCATAAACATGCAGCTCGATGGCAGCCTTATATCAATCAAAGAAGATATTTACTAAAATATTTCACCTAATATATTTCTCATATAACATGTGTCTCATCTTACAGTGTAGAAACTTGAATGTCACACCATAAAGTCACAGAACAAAAACATTTTTTATTATATATTGATATTATCTACATATATATATATATATATATTAATTGTGAAGTTAACTCTCAAAATATGGGAAATGAAATTCAAGTAATGAAAAAAAAAATGGAAACAAAAAGACACACAAAAATTGATTAAAAATTATTATTGCAAACTGGGTTATAATTAGAACCTGCAAAGAACATGCTTCAGAAGATATAAAAACAATGAAAAAATTAAAATCATATTTTGATATTTAAGTCAGTTTGGAAAATTAACATTGACAGAATTGATCTAATGGTGTATGCTGGTAGTGTATAAGAGCTTGTTCGAGAGATATTCTTCTTTATAGTTGTCAGCTCAATAAAAAAACACAATAAAGAAACAACACAGTCGGAAGCGCATGTCTATAGTTCAAAAATGAAGTCAATACTCCTCAAAAGTTCCAAGGCCTGGCTCCCTGGGGATTGGTTGTTGCTATGGTAACCATGACTCCGTTGATGAGGAGTGACGTCCTGTTGCCGTGTTTTACAGTATATGGTAAAAAATTGACGTACTGTTGATGGCTTTTATTTAATCTGAAACCCTATATATCAGCTGAAGGTTGTATGTAAAATGTACCATAAATACTGTAGAAAAACTTAGAAGTCATTACATATACCTAAACCAAGTGTCACACACTGTCTGCCTGTCCGCGGGGCCTCCAACCGAGCCCCGTATAATTTCCTATTCACCTTTTCGGGAATTTAGATTTCCAATTAACATGGCGGTCATACATTTTTGTATTTGTCCGTTTGTTCAGTTTAAGAAAATACTTGTCCAACTTGATCTGTTCTGACTATGGCTCAGCATTTTAGGATAAAGGAATTTGATTTGTTAAAATTGCTTCGTTAAGTCTCTCAGGGCCTTTGAAAGGAGATAATTTAGTGAAATATTCGGGAGGCTTAATTCTTTTGAAAACGTTTTATTGTCGGAGGCTGTAGGTTCGTATTTATGATGCCCTAGGGATGAAATTTAAAATGTGCTATATTATCGGGACAGATCCATTTAAAGGGTCCAGTTTTATTGTAGGCCGCCCGTCTACACATGATTGTTGTAATGCTTTGATTTCAGTCTTTGACAATTCTTATGGTCCTAAAAAAATGTGTTGTTCCTGTTTTGTGGCGATTCTGAATCCAAGATGGCTACCAGGAATTTTGAATGACTGGAATCCATTGTTGCTCTATCATGTATCTTTATTCCTTAGGAAATTCCATTGTTGTCTATTAAAAAATATACAATATTGCATTTTAGATGGACTTATTGTTCCATTTACAAAACAAAAATACAAAATTACTTAAGGACTCCTGATCAATGCTAAAAACCGTGAGTGAGTAGTGTAACTATATGATTGGAGCCTGAAGCGTAATTCTATATGTAAAATCTAACCGATTGAGCTACTTGGTCACTGACGATCAACCTCGTTGAGTTCTCTTTCATTCCTCCTTTCAACGAAGTCTTTGACCCAAAAGACAGAAAAAACCCTTTACCACCCTCTGTGAGTATATCTAATTTCGCACCATATATGTGGAATGAAGCAAAAATGCAACTGCCAGACAGAGATTTGAACCCATGACCTTCCAACATTAGACAAACGCAAGACAGAGATTTGAACCCATGACCTTCAAACATTAGACAAACGCAAGACAGATATTTGAACCCATGACCTTCCAACATTAGACAAACGAAAGACAGAGATTTGAACCCATGACCTTCCAACATTAGACAAACGCAAGACAGAGATTTGAACCCAGGACCTTCAAACATTAGACAAACGCTCTAACCAATTGAGCTACCTGGTCATCAATTCAGTCCAGTCGAGGTACAGTTGTATAGCCAATGACTTACTACCTCTGTGGGGGGTTGATGTTATAATAAATTATAATTAGGCAGTATATTGTTAGTTCTCTATCAACAGTTGATTCTAATATACTACATGGGCTGTGACAAACTGATCACACCTCTACAATGAACAGCCTGACAACAACATCTTCCTGAAACATCTCAGGGTGAATAATTTATGGCTTGTTAAGAATGCCAGCTTGTTTTGGCTGCTGAAGTTCCTGGGAGCAGGTGGCTGAGGAAGTAATCTTTGAACAATGATTGATTAATGGGGGTCTACAAAGGTAGCCTTCCCTGTTCATTATTGGCTGTAAATTAGGGTCAGCTGGACTAAACCCAGGTGTCTGAAAAACTGGTACCATAATGTGACATCCTTTATATAATGTACTCCAGTTAAACATCAGGTATTTCAAAACTCATGTTAATTAATTATGAGAAAACCTACAACATATTTCCTTTCTATGAGCATAAATTTAACACATTTTACTTCTGTGTGAATACATACAACACATTTTACTTGTGTGAGAAACATGCAACATATATTACTACTGTAAGAATACATACAACATATTTTACTTCTGTGTGAATACATACAACACATAATACAACTGTGAGAATACAAACAACACATTTTACTTCTGTGTGAATACATGCAACACATTTTACTTCTGTGTGAATACATACAATCACAACACATTTCACTTCTGTGAGAATACATACAACACATTTTACTTGTGTGAGAAACATGCAACATATATTACTACTGTAAGAATAAATACAACATATTTTACTTCTGTGTGAATACATACAACACATAATACAACTGTGAGAATATAAACAACACATTTTACTACTGTGAGAATACATACAACACATTTTACTTCTGTGAGAAGCATTCAACACATTTTACTTCTTTGAAAAACATACAATACATTATACTATTGTGTGAATACAAACAACACATTTCACTTCTGTGAGAATACATACAACACATTTTACTTCTGTGAGAAACACATGACACATTTTACTTATGTGAGAAACATGCAACATATATTACTACTGTAAGAATACATATAACACATTTTACTTCTGTGTGAATACATGCAACACATTTTACTTCTGTGAGAAGCAAGCAACACATTTTACTTCTGTGTGAATACATGCAACACATTTTACTTCTGTCAGAAACATACAACACATTTTACTTCTGTCTGAATACATGCAACACATTTTACTTCTGTGTGAATACATACAACACATGTTACTTCTGTGAGAAACATACAACACATTTTACTTCTGTGAGAATACATACAACACATGTTACTTCTGTGAGAAACATACAACACATGTTACTTCTGTGAGAAACATACAACACATCTTACTTCTGTGAGAAACATACAACACATTTTACTTCTGTGAGAAACATACAACACATTTTACTTCTGTGAGAATACAAACAACACATTTTACTTATGTGTGGATACATGCAACACATGCTACTTCTGTGAGAATACATACAACACATTTTACTTATGTGTGGATACATGCAACACATGCTACTTCTGTGAGAAACATACAACACATTTTACTTCTGTGAGAAACATACAACACATTTTACTACTGTGAAAATACATACAGCACATTTTACTTCTATGAGAATACGTACAACACTTTTCACTTCTGCAAGAATACATACAACATGTGGTACTTTTGTGAGAATACATACAATACACTTTACTTGTATGATTGTGAGAATGTATAGAACACATGTTTCTATATACTGTAATTGTGAAGAAGCACTGTGAAACGTTTCGTACGTGTTGGCAATTTTTTTTTGTCACTTGTAATTTGTCTTCACCTTAGAAAGCTATTGGGCTGTGGACAGGTGATCTGTTGGACGTCCAGACTGTAGGCTGATAAATTGATTCACAAGACTTGACTATCAACCTGTGAAAATGCCTACAGTCTTCCACAGATATTTCTTGATTTAGGAATTGACAATTTATTTTCATTCTACCATGCATGGAGTGCTGAAATGTGATTTACTTTTTTACAATGTACTTTCACGTCAGAGTTACGTATTTTAACCAGGTTTTCCCCCCTTATTTGTGAGTGGTTATGTAATTAGTCCCCAGTGGCTACTGCAGCTGAGTTTCTGTTGGGTATATTTATTACTGTAAAGGATATACAGTGTCAAAGTCACCTAACTAGCTGGGGCCACAGTGGCCAAGTGGTCAAGGCGTCTGACATTCTGCCACCACTAGCCCTCGATCCACCACTAGTACAGGGTCGCTGGTTCGAGACCTAGTGGGTCAGTCACCAGGTACTGGCCGTAGGTCTATGGTTTTATTCCGGGATTTCAGGCTTTTCTCCACCAAAACCTGGCACATCCTTAAATTACCATAGCTGTTTATAGGATGTAAAAAACTGACAAATAAAAAATAAATACTTTTAAGCTTCAACTTGAGGGACTTCCCCAAAGCTCAATCGGTATAGCGGCAGACTGTTAAGCTCCGGAGTCACTGGTCGATCCTCGTACTGAAGAGTAAACTGTTTGCAAAGAGCAAAAAAAACTGGTTGTGGTTGTCCTCGAGGGAGAAAATTTAGAAAAGCTTTTGGGCAGTAGTGTAAAGAATACATATTGTATTTAGTTTTAAATTCACATTTAACTTATTGTGATCTCTAAAGTGTACTAAGATCTAGATATTTAGTGTACAGCTTACAGTGGTGAGTCTGAACTACCAACTCTGTTCAAATAAATGGCATTGACAAACTTTGAACAAGATTTGGTAACTTAAGGTAGAGAGACCTTGTGCTCTGTGTTGATCAAAGAAGATCTAGAGTTCCAATCTTTTTCAAGTGACAGTAGGTAAAGATATTTGGTTTATAAAGAGCTTCAATATGAAGGGCAGGCACCTTTGCTCAAATAAATGACCTTGACCTACATTCAACTGCTTGAATATTACATGTGAAGTTTGTTACCTTCATTTTTCAAAAACTCCTGAATTAAGAATCATGATAAAATTTGGTAAGCACAGTCCCCATGGGCTAAATACTAGTTACTTTCTTACTGCCAGTTTAACCTCAGTACAACAATTTACATACAAAGTACAAATTTGACATACAACAATTTACATACAAAGTACAAATTTGACATACAACAATTTACATACAAAGTACAATTTTGACATGACCCAGTGTTATGAATAATTCAGGAAAATAGTTCATAAAATACATATATTGATTAAATATCCGTGAGTACTTGATAAATTCTTAAAGAGTATTTAATAGTTACATACCATATGTACATGTATGACATTATATTTTCGAAGTATGTTCAGAGTATTTTGTTTTAGCATTTGATGATACCACAGTGTTCTAAAGATTTTGGTATACAACTGGTAAATTTGTCAGACTGAAGAAGATTTTTGATTGGTTTTAAACCCTGTATGTCATCTGAGTGTTAATATCAGACATTTGTGTAGAATTGAGAATCACAATTGGTTTTATCTGGGCTGCAGCCTGCTTTGGCTCCGGTTGTGATAAGAACAGGGTTAGGTTGAGTTGGGACCCCAGATAATGGCAGCAGACATGCAACCGTTCCCAGTATCAGGTACCGACGAGGCAGCAACATGACAACTCACATGCCTGGAACACATTAGTATAGGGCACAGAGATGCTGAGTTATCATAATTCATTTCCCAAAAAATATATATTTCTTAGAAATGATATCTATAATAAATTTATAGTATACTGATATTCTATCTTTTATTCTTCGATAGATACCCGTAACATTTGGTACCAGTAACATATGATACAAGTAACATTTTGATTCAGTATTATTTGGTACCAGTAACATATGATACTAGCAACATTTGGTGCCATTAACATTTGATACTAGCAACATTGTGAAACTAGTAACATTTTATACCCACTTAACTTTTGATACCAGTTACATTTGGTACCAGTAACATTTGATACCATTATACTTTGGTACCAGTAACATAATATATCAATAACATTTGATATGAGTAACATTTGGTTCAAGTAAAGTTTGGTACCAGTAACATTTGATACTAGTAACATTTGATTTCAGTAACATTTGGAACCAGTAACATTTGATACCAGTGACATTTGATACCAGTAACATTTGATACCAGTGACATTTGATACCAGTGACATTTGGTACCAGTAACATTTAATACTAGTAGTAACATTTGATACAAGTAACATTTGATACAAGTAACATTTGATACTAGTAGTAACATATACCAGTAACATTTGGTGCCAGTAACACTTGATACCAGTAACATTTGGCACCCACCAGTAACATTTGATACCAGTAACATTTGGTACCAGTAACATTTGATACCAGTAGTAACATATACCAGTAACATTTGGTGCCAGTAACATTTTATACCAGTAACATTTGATACTAGTAGTAACATATACCAGTAACATTTGGTGCCAGTAACACTTGATACCAGTAACATTTGGCACCCACCAGTAACATTTGATACCAGTAACATTTGGTGCCAGTAACATTTGATACCAGTAGTTACATATACCATTAACATTTGGTGCCAGTAACATTTGATACCAGTAACGTTTGATACCAGTTACATGTTGCCTTCACAAACAGTTCACAGTGTTTGCATGAGTTATTCAATTTTTTGGAAAACCATATCAGGAATATGTGGTGCAAACAATTTTTTTAATTTTTTAAATAAACATGAATCACTAAAAAGATTATAACAACAGGTTTTATAATCAGTTTCCTTCAGTTATGATACAGGCACCATCAGCCAATCAGAAAAGATTGAGGATAAGAAAATAATAGGAAACAAGCCCATTTCTGCCTATTGTTTGATAAGCAGAGAGGTTACACAAGGCCTGATAACGTATAGAATGTTAGTGTGTAAAACAATCACGCTATAATTATTTAATGGAGGAAACCTGCTTAGAAATATTGGGAAACAAAGTTAACGCCAGATATTCTTGCTGTCAAAAGAAAAGTTTTAAACCATGGGGTCCATCAAGGGAACCTTTCAGAATGGATTTTAGCCACACAAGTAATACAAATAGAAAAATTGGTAATCAACCAATCAAAATTGAGATCTAAAATTGGCAACCAATTGAAATTGAAATATTATTGACAAACAAAAATTTATAAATGAAAAGCATATATATAATTATGCTAGCAAACATTTATTCTAATTTGAAACCTTATAGACAAACAACTATTCTGATTGGAAACCTTATAGACAAACAACCATTCTGATTTGAAACCTTATAGATAAACAACCATTCTGATTGGAAACCTTATAGACAAACAACCATTCTGATTGGAAACCTTATAGATAAACAACCATTCTGATTGGAAACCTTATAGAAAAACAACCATTCTGCTTTGAAACTTTATAGACAAACAACCATTCTGATTGGAAACCTTACAGACAAACAACCATTCTGATTGGAAACCTTATAGATAAACAACCATCCTGCTTTGAAACTTTATAGACAATCAACGATTCTGATTGGAAAACTTATAGATAAACGACCATTCTGATTGGAAAACTTATAGATAAACAACCAATCTGATTGGAAACTTTATAGACAAACAACTATTCTGATTGGAAACCTTATAGACAAACAGCTATTCTGTTTGGAAACCTTACAGATAAACAACCATTCTGATTAGAAACCTTATAGATAAACAACCATTCTCCTTTGAAACTTTATAGACAAACAACCATTCTGATTTGAAACCTTATAGATAAACAACCATTCTGATTGGAAACCTTATAGACAAACAACTATTCTGTTTGGAAACCTTACAGATAAACAACCATTCTGATTTGAAACCTTATAGACAAACAACTATTCTGATTGGAAACCTTATAGACAAACAGCTATTCTGTTTGGAAACCTTACAGATAAACATCCATTCTGATTTGAAACCTTATAGACAAACAACCATTCTGATCGGAAACTTTATAGATAAACAACCATTCTGATTGGAAACCTTAAAGACAAACAACTATTCTGTTTGGAAACCTTACAGATAAACATCCATTCTGATTTGAAACCTTATAGACAAACAACTATTCTGATTTGAAACCTTATAGACAAACAACCATTCTGATTGGAAACTTTATAGATAAACAACCATTCTGATTGGAAACCTTATAGACAAACAACCATTCTGATTGGAAACCTTATAGACAAACAACCATTCTGTTTGGAAACCTTATAGACAAACAACCATTATGTTTGGAAACCTTACAGACAAACAACCATTCTGTTTGGAAACCTTACAAACAAATAACCATTCTGTTTGGAAACCTTATAGACAAACAACCATTCTGATTGGAAACCTTATAGACAAACAACCATTCTGATTGGAAACCTTCTAGAAAAACTACCATTCTGTTTGGAAACCTTATAGACAAACAACCATTCTGTTTGGAAACCTTACAGACAAACAACCATTCTGATTGGAAAACTTATAGACAAACAACCATTCTGTTTGGAAACCTTATAGACAAACAACCATTCTGTTTGGAAACCTTACAGACAAACAACCATTCTGTTTGGAAACCTTACAAACAAACAACCATTCTGTTTGGAAACCTTACAGACAAACCACCATTCTGATTGGAAACCTTATAGACAAACTACCATTCTGATTTGACACCTTATAGAAAAACTACCATTCTGTTTGGAAACCTAACAGACAAGCAACCTTTTTTTTTTTTTTTTTTTTTTTTTTTTTTGATTTTGTAGGCAAAGAGTCATTTTGATTGTAAATGTAACAGAGGTCGTCATTTTTTCAATGCCTCCCCTAGGAGTGGAACATGGGACCTCTAGCTTACTAGTATTAGGCTCTACTGAATGAGTTAAAGAGAAATTCTCCCTAACAGAGTTGTTAGGAAGCGGCTAGTATTTTACCAGGATGACATAATCATGTGGACAAACAACCACTCATTATGAGAAAATAGTTTGCAGAAAAGCAATTCAAATGGTGTGGCCTTATGTCCCACTGTGGATAAATAGGATAAGTAAGTAATTCAAATGGACCACAATCAACATTCCAACCATCCCCACTTCCTTCCCACAATATCCTACCAACCCTACCCATATAACTAAACAACATCCCATTCAGAAACCAAAAATTTGATTGGCCTGTAAAGGTATTAAACAATGAGCTTTAAGCATGACTTCAGTCAACTGTGGCTGCACGAACTCCATAGACTTGACAGAATGTGCTATGTATGACATTTTACCTTATAACATGGTGGCCCTGGGTTTTTTCAGTAACAGGGAAATTAATCTATGTTTCAGAATGAGTTATGTATGACATTTTACTTTATAATATGGTGGCCCTGGGTTTTTTCAGTAACAGGGAAATTAATCTATGTTTCCATTATACAGTAACACTTCCAGACGGAAATAACTCTTCCAATTCAAAGGTTGGAATAGTTCATTATGAAATTTCAGGGGTGATTGAGTTAATGGATAACAACACTAGTAATTATACCTTTGCTATTGACGCTCTGTACCTGTATAATGGACGGACGCTGCAGTTGTGATGAGAAAGAACGAACTTAATTCTGATTAAGGAGTCTTCTTCGTGTAGCCAGGATATATGAGTTAACTGTTGGGTAACTTCTAGAACCTCACAATAACATCTCACATTCTAGCGCCATATTAGATATTCATTGTGTCAATCAACATTAGTCTAGGACTTCCGTAAATGATTCAGATTTAAAATCAAAATCTGTAACTCTCACGGGATCAGCTCTCCAAGATTCATTTAAATATTTTCATGTTTTATGACAAATTTTGTAATATTTTTTTAAACTTTTTCATTCAAAATAGCTTTTCTGAAAGACA
The DNA here is from genome assembly GCF_002113885.1 of Mizuhopecten yessoensis. Taxonomy (NCBI): domain Eukaryota; kingdom Metazoa; phylum Mollusca; class Bivalvia; order Pectinida; family Pectinidae; genus Mizuhopecten; species Mizuhopecten yessoensis. The sequence continues at coordinate 74,507 of NW_018407839.1, forward strand.
AGTGTGTATTTTTCAGATGAGCAGGTGAAATATTGGATCGATAGTTTATGGATTAATTGGTAATGCGATGCGACAACTGACAGTAAATTTCGTTTGCTTGTATCAGTGTACGGTTGTAAAAATACTTTCGCCACAGAAAAGTGTTGTTTTGTGTTTCCATGCTTGTGCTCTTCCCAAGGGGGATAACTGGGCAGATATCCAAGGATTAGGCGGAATTTCCTGGATCCAGCAAACATTAAGGAAATTCAGTTTCAGATATTGAATTGATCTGCAAAAAATGACACATTTGTCAGATTTGAGTTTTGCGTCTTTTTCTCGGCATCAAAACTAACATCAAATCATGATGGGATGGAATCCTTCACTATCAATATTACTGTGTAACAGGAGATGCAAAGTGGGGTCAGACCAGCTATCAAACCAGGAATCAAACCGGGGTCCTCTGAGCTATAGATAGTCGCTCTTACCAATTGAGCATTCCGGTCACCGTTGTCACCCAGCCGAAGTTGTGCTACCGACCTCCTCCACAACATTTGATAAAGCACCCTATCTAGCTAGAATAGGTCACTCTAAAATGCTTTACAGTACATAGATATACAATTTATACAATCAATACAATTAGCATATATACATTAATCAACACAATTTCGAAGAATTCGCAGGAGCTGCCTGATCAGGCGCTAACTACTAGTCCTATGCCACCTGGCTAATATCTCCCTAGTATGTGTGTATGCCTGCATGTGTGCTAGAGATGTATTGTGTTGTATTGTGTTCTGTTTGTAGTGGGACTGTGCTTCCAACGGTATTATTTATAGTGCCACGTACCTCACTTGAATGCTATATATAGCACAGATACCGCAACATCCACCCCAGACCATGTTATACTACACCTGGGTTGTTGGAATTGTGTTGGCAGGAGAAAAACACTTTCTCTGAATATTCCATGTGTACAACAACTTTGGAGATCGAACCCTGGCCGCCTGCGCGGAAGGCCGGATTGTTAACCACTCAACCAATCGGCCCTTAGTCTTTTTCTAAGACTTTGCCTCAAAAAACAACATTATATCAGATAAAGTGGAAATATAAATCCCAGGTTTGCTTATACCCTTGCCAAGCCAACATACATTACTTGAACAAGGTGGCCGGGTCACAGGCGCCACTGTAATTGGAGAAGGAACATTCCAATGGGCTATTTAATTTTGGCCCTGTAAGATCCATCATGGTTTGATAATATATAGTCAAATTTGTTCAAATCAGGAGGCTGAACAATCTTTACTAAAATCATTAGAGGCTCAGATTGATGATATTTAGTCAATTGAATGAATTGATGAAGTGCTGTCAAATTTGTTCAAATGATTTGACCTTGATGCGCTTTCAAGGTCACAGCTAGAAGTCAATTATGTACTTATCGTTACTAATAAACACCTGAATGACCAACAAGGCCTATAGGGGGATGATAGTTTGTCGTTGGCCTGATTGGACGGGAGTCTTATCACGATTGTTTTCGAAGAATGACCTTGACCCACTTTATTTGATGGTCTGTAAAGTCAGATATGTTGAAGTTTTTAAATATTAAAGAGGCTTGGGCTAATGACATCTTCAATAAGATTCTTCAGTTTGTAAATTTGTAATATCAAACTGTTACTCCAAATACCAATGATGTATGTACTAAATGTGTCGCAATGTATCAAGACAGACTGTTCCCCTTGATACAGTGGGTATACACTCTCTATGGATAGGGGCAAGATTTCATGACAGATGGCAAATGAAATTGGTAAACAATGAACTGCTCAATTAGTCATAGCTTGACAGCTTGACAAAGGGATAAGATGGTTTTGAAAGGTTGTGGCATGTTGAATGCGTACACTGTTTGTGTAGTAAAACTTTGATACCAAGGTGATGATCTCCAGCCGTACCATGCTGGGTTGAACGGCTTCCAAATTTGGTTAAATGGATTTGAATGTCACTGAATAATACTGAGAAAAACAGGCCCATAGGGACTCTTGTTAAAATCCAGAATCTAGTTGAAATTAGTGTTTGTATCTTGTATGCCTGTTAAGTGTTTAATGAATAGAATGACCATTTTCAAGGGACCACTATTAGTAGCATTCAATGAAACAATTATTACATCATAATAAGGATATATATATAATGTCAACATTTGAGCAATGGAATTCATAGCTGATATAAATGCCGTTTAAATAAGGTAGGGTTGATACCATACAGTGGTAAAGTGACTGTGATAGTTTTACCCTCGGGGAAGCTGATACAGTTATATAACCATTATGATGTTTCGAAGACTATAGATATATATGTTAACAGTTCCCCAAGGTTTTATATCACAAGTTAACAATTTTATTACCTTTTCCCAGGGTATACTTCTGTTACTGAATCATACTGTCAACTGTATAGTTAAAGTCTTGTCAATATTCTTTTATCTTTAACTCATTCACCCCTGACAACACATTTGAACTCTTCCAGTTCAAAGGTTGGAATAGTCCATCATGGAATTTCAGGGGTGAATGAGTTAAGATGAAGGGTATACCACTGTATCAGTTATAATTGAAAGAAGAGTTCCACTCAGGGTTTTTTACTTGGAGTATTCTCCCTTCTATATAGAGAATAAAGCAGCTAAAATGAGTTTTTCTGACTTAGAGTTGCTTCCCCTGTCAATTTTTGGTATGGTTTGAGGGCCAATAATTTGACACTTATTTTGATATTGTGTATAACTTCTGTATTGGTAAAGTGACGGATTTGAAATGTAATTCCTGTGTTTGACTCTTACGGATTTTTTTTGATTTTTTTTATTCTTATTTCATCAATAATTCAAATTTCAAACAACTACAATTCTGTAAAATGCATGGTACATGTAGCATGAGATTTTCATGTTATATTACTTGTGAAAAGGACTTAAACAAGTTTTTCCACAGTGGTGACAATGATACTGATATGTTAATATAATAAGTTCAACCAGTTGGTACGACCCTTTATCTTACAAGCTTGAATTATTACTGATTCTGACAATGTTACTGTGAATGCACAATGTTTTACTGTTTGAAATGAACAGAATTTAATAACCAGCATGTAATTTATACAGAAGATATATTAAAACATGAATCTTGCCATCTAAAAGCAAGTTTCCTCAGAACCCTTCGTGTTGGGAAGCATACGTCTTGGGGTCATGATACTATTATGTAGTTTGATATACAAACAATATGTCTTTAAGAGGTTACAATAATAATAATAATTGAGGTTCTTTATATATATACCACTTTATCACAACCCAGTTCGTAGGTTGTCTCAAAGCGGTTCACAAATTATTATCCATGATTAAAAGGCCTTTGCAATCAGTCAATATCTTTCTCAACTCCCTCGGGAGCATACAGACGGTGCTGCCATTTTGGCACTCACAGCTAGCACTCAACATTCTATCACTGCCCAATCATTTACAGCTGAGTAGACTGGAACAAGCGAAGTAAAGTATCTTGCTCAAAGATGATTACAACACAGTGTAATGTTATTCAGCCTGAAGCTTGCTGTCATGAAGGCCTGCAATTTTATTTTCAAATACACTACCTACCTTGTCTGTACTCCCACACATTTTTGGCACAGGAATTAAACACCTGACTACATTAGAATACTCAAATTTCCTCTTCTGATCCTTGATAGCAGTCAAGATATATATTATATATCCTTGCTGGAATGAAAGATTATCAAGCTTTTTTTTAAATATATTACCTTGACCATGTTCCTGGTCACAGCCTGGTCTTGAGTTTATAGAGCTTGTTAGGGTTAACAAAAAATCAAGGGCCTACATAAACTGTTTTGTTGAAGTGTAACTACCTTTTGTCCCTATGAATTGTTTGTGTTGACATATACCTACCTTTTGTCCCCATGAATTGTTTGTGTTGATATATAACTACCTTTTGTCCCTATAATTTGTTTGTGTTGATATATAACTACCTTTTGTCCCCATGAATTGTTTGTGTTGATATATAACTACCTTTTGTCCCTATAATTTGTTTGTGTTGACATATAACTACCTTTTGTCCCTATGAATTGTTTGTGTTGACATATAACTACCATTTGTCCCTGTAATTTGTTTGTGTTGACATATAACTACCTTTTGTCCCCATGAATTATTTGTGTTGATATATAACTACCTTTTGTCCCTAAAATTTGTTTGTTACTTTCAAAACCTTTTAATCTGGGTGTCATAGGTTTGTGTTAATGTTCTGAAGAACAATGACACGAAACATAAGAAGAAAACCTGACACCTGGAGAGTGGTCGTTTATGTTTTGCTTCACAGTTTTAACTGTTAAACTAATGTCGTTTATTGAACAGAGACTATAAACAAATAGGAGTGAGGTCTCGGGGGACAATATTGTTGAAGTGAGATAAAAGCCTGTTATTATCCATATAATGGGTGTTCCTCAGATTTCTCCTACGCATCGTCTCCAATTCCTGGTAGCTATTACATGTCTACAGCAAGACTGTAACAGTTACTGCCGCTAGTCAGGGTTATAAGTACCAGACAATTGTAATGGAAGGGAGACAACTCTTTATTTAGATGTGTAACATTGGTTTAGAGGATTTTGATTATATTTATCATGTTGGTAAAGGGTATTGAAAGATTTTGAAAAAGATGTTATAAGCATCTGATACTTAAAAATCTAAGGAGATATGAAATACTAAGAGATAATACAAGTATGGAACAAACATGTATATAAATATTATACATAATTCAAATAGTAAAATATGTTTTTATTTCTTTTTTGGTGTACATTAAATACTTAATCATAATAAAAGTAAAAACATCTGCACTTAATTGTGTTCAATATAAACTGAAACCAAATATTTTCTATTGTTTTCTAATTTCCCTAAATTTATTAAATATGTCATTAACTGATCTGTGAAAGATGTAATGTAGCAATGATCAGCCATCATCATGACTGGATCTTTGATTATCACATGGTCACTTGCCCGATATACATGTACCTTCAAATCATCAGTACACTGTAATATTTCGTGAAGATGTTGATTTTACATAGGGTTGTCAAACCAGACGCATTTCAGTAACAGATTACTCGACAAATCTTCTGAACCAGTAACTGGTGAATCGTCAGTTTGGTAATCATTAACAAACAATAACAAATACATGATATGTCATTAATGTTCTATTCAAGACAAGGGGCTCCCACAGGTGTAAATAAATGACTGACTATTCGGTTGTTATCCCTCCTTGGTTAAGAAGAATTGCTCGAATCATTATACTTTCATGAATGATCACTCTGTAAAGGTTCATCTACTGATTGCATGTTGCAGATGCTGAATTTGGCAAACATTTAATGTTTTAGTGACTTGTGTAATAAAAATACATCGAGTTGGTTAAAAAGTGGTCATATATCTTGTTTTTAATGACTTTTGCACTGCGAGCAGGGGATATTGATGACAGCATCTTCTTGTTAATTTTGATAACCAGTTGAAGGTTATTGATTTTGATAACCAGTTGTAGATTATTGATTTTGGTAACCAGTTATAGGTTATTGATTTTGGTAACCAGTTGTAGGTTATTGATTGTGTTAACCTGTTGTAGGTTATTGATTTTAGTTACCAGTTGTAGGTTATTGATTTTGGTAACCAGTTGTAGGTTATTGATTTTGGTAACAAGTTTTAGGTTCTCCAAGTAAACAGTGAAGTTTTATAAAAATTGAGTTTGACATTGTTAATTATAATAAAACAAAACTTAATGCCTTCCACATTGTATAGTAAAAAATTGATTCCCTTTGATGCTGGTACTGCTGGTGTTATACTTTTATTCCATGCTGAATAACCTATTGTCATGTATGCAGGTTGCAGGACCTTGACAATTTTTTGTTGTTGCCTCCCCACTTCTTGACGTGTCATTCTCTAATTTTATTGGATTGTGTGTTATACTTTTATAAATATCCAATATCATTTAATGTCATTTAAACAGCTACCAGCAACTTGAGTCAGACATTTTTATCATTTTTTTTGTGACATGTCATTCTATAGGTATGACATTATCTATCAGTATATGTACACATTCATATATTAGCTTTTGTCTGTCTGGGCCAAGTCTAAGCAGCAAAGCTTGTCTAGGCCAAGTCATCAGCTCCAAAGCTTGTCTGGGCCAAGTCGTCAGCTCCAAAGCTTGTCTGGGCCAAGTTTTCAGCAAATAATCTTGTCTGGGCCAAGTCTTAGCAGCAAAGCTTGTCTAGAACAAGTCTTCAGCTCCAAAGCTTGTCTGGGCCAAGTCATCAGCACCAAAGCTTGTCTAGACCAAGTCTTCAGCAAAAAATCTTGTCTGGGCCAAGTCTTAGCAGCAAAGCTTGTCTAGACCAAGTCTTCAGCTCCAAAGCTTCTCTGGGCCAAGTCTTCAGCTCCAAAGCTTGTCTGGGCCAAGTCGTCAGCACCAAAGCTTGTCTGGACAGGTCTTTAGCACCGAAGGTTGTCTAGACCAAGTCTTCAGCACAAAAACTTGTCTGAACAAAGTCTTCAGTACCAAAGCTTGTCTGGACAAGTTTTCAGCACAAAAGCTTGGCTGGACAAGTCTTTAGCACTAAAGCTTGTCTAGACCAAGTCTTCAGCACAAAAGCTTGTAGGGACCACGTCTTCAGCAAGCCAAGTCTCCAGCACCATAGCTTGTCTTGGCCCAGACAAGCTTTAGTACCAAAGCTTGTCTGGGCCAAGTCTTCAGCACCAAAGCTTGTCTGGACCAAGTCTTCAGTACCAAAGCTTGTCTGGACCAAGTCTTCAGTACCAAAGCTTGTCTGGGCCAAGTCTTCAGCACCAAAGCATGTCTGGGCCAAGTCTTCAGCACCAAATCTTGTCTGGGCCAAGCCTTCAGTACCAACTTTGGTCTTGGCCAAGTCTTCAGCAAAAAAAGCTTGTCTGGGCCAAGCATTCAGCAAAGAAGCTGTCTGGGCCAAGCCTACAGCACAAAAGCTTGTCTGGCCTAAGCCTTCAGCACCAAAGCTTGTCTGGTCCAAGCCGTTAGTACCAATGATTGTCTAGGTCAAGTCTTCATAAAAAAGCTTGCCTGGGCCAAGTCTTCAGCACCAGGTATTAGGTGATAGGGGTCTATATAACACAATCATACATATATAAAAATCATCAGGTCCATAACCGTTAGGTCAAGGTCAAGTTTTCAGCAATGTTTCATGCAGCAATCAGAAATAAAATTTTGCATGCAAACACACCTTAGGATGGCGAAGTGTCATATACCAAAATTAAGACATAGCTTATTTCTAGGGTTATGGCCCTTTGCAAAACCTTTCGAAATTTTGTATACAAAATATTTTATTATATTTCTGTTCGAGTATAAAGATATGCTATGTATGATATCAACATTTTAATACAAGTATAAAGATGTGCTTTATATATCCTTTTTGATACGAAGATGTTGAGACAGGAAAGCCATTAACTAAATGACAGCTTGGCATGTACGAGGTACGGAGGCCTCGGTCGATGAGTCGGCTGTTCTGTTTCAGACATCCACTCATAAAACGGGATACATCAATCCACAAGTAAGATAATGCATTTCCTCTTCGGAATGACATATAGGCTTTTATAGCTGCCGATCAATAATATAATGATTAATTTTTAGTGTTTTGAATACAAACGTGTCTCTTTTGATAAAACTGTAACGGCAGGTTGAGATTATATTGCTTCAAACATTACTTTTATTTTCCGCGGAATGTGTTAGATACTGGAAACACCACTGGTAGTACAGTCAGTGGGGAACAGAGGATTCGTCTGTTGTGGCTCAGTGCCGAATCTGCACCAGTCAATATCTTTGTTACCTCCCTTAGACTGAAGTCAAGTCCAGACTTTGTGTATAGTGGAGTGTTTCATGCCTGTATTCTTTGTATCAGCTTATAACTATAAGCTAATTAAGTACTTGTCTTAAACACTTAATGTCACCTATCATGAGTAGGATCAAGGATCTCCAATTGGTTCAGGTGATGTATATGACTCCCATTGACCAAGTATATAGGGGGCCAAAGGAAAAATATATTAAAAATCTGTGATATTTTGAGTTTCTATAATTTTCAGACCTTGAAATGCTAAATCAGGCAATTATTATTATGCAATAATATAAATCTGTTTTTTTGGGATTTGTGATCATGATAGATAAGACACACACCCAAGGTCAAAGATACACTTTAATTGTGACCCTGGCTATAAACAGCCCACACCAAGGGTCAAGTTTGAAGGAAATGTCACCCTGGAGCCATAATATGGGCCAAACCAAGGATCAAGTTTTAAGGAACTGTGACCCTGGGGCCATTATATGGTCCAAACCAAGGATCATGTTTTAAGGGATTGTGACCCTGGGGCCATTATATGGGCCACACCAAGGATTACGTTTTAAGGAACTGTGACCCTGGGGCTATTATATGGGCCACACAAAAGATCAAGTTTTAAGGAAATGTGACCATGGAGCCATGATATGGGCCTCACCAAGGATCAAGTTTTAAGGAACTGTGACCCTGGGGCCATTATATGGGTCACACCAAGGATAATGTTTTAAGGGATTGTGACCATGTGGCCATAATATATGGGCCACACCAAGGATAAAGTTTTAAGGAACTGTGACCCTGGGGCCATAATATGGGCCACACCAAGCATCACATTTTAAGGAACTGTGACCCTGGGGCCATAATATGGGCCACACCAAGGATCAAGTTTTAAGGAATTGTGAGCCTTCGAGCCATAAAATGGGGCACTGACCAAGCTTAAAGTTGACATTTTAAGGAATTGTAAGGAATTGTGATTCTGGGGCCCTCACTTAGTATCTATTGATTATGCATGCAGTGACCTTTGTTGTGCCGCTACTTGACGACTTAATCTTTCTTTGAATGAAGATGTTGTAAGATTTATCTCCCTTCTATCAGTGTACAAGTGACATTATAATCAGCCATACAAACTGTCATACTTTACAGATATATTTAGCAGATACTGTATGTATACTGGGATTGAAGTTCTGTTAATGAAGGTCTTCAGACAGTGAGATATTTACCAGAAATATTTGCATGGAATTAAGATCTACAAGATCTACATCATTCAATTGTTTTGTACAGGATTGAGCAAAATTGTTCTGATGAAAGATATAACTCCCATGAATATAGAATGTCTCTGTCCTGACATTATATGTCGAATGTGGTTCCTTTTTTAAAATGCCCGTTTGAGGGGTCTTCTGTAGTCATCTGTAACATGAAACTTCTGTCTCTTACGAATAATTTTGGATATTAACTAGAACAAGCAACAGACACAACTATTTCATTTTCACAGACATGAAAACAATGATAGCTAGATCCAATTGATTTTAAATTTCCACTCTAAACTTTAAATTAATCATATCTTGACTTTTTTAGACAAATTCATTAATACAAGATTTTGAGAATAGGGTGTACATTTTGATATAAAAAGTTTCTGCAATATTTCAGCAGCCGTCCTGTTTGTTTACATTGGATATTATAATTCTGCTCTGTGTTGTATTAATATGCTAAGAAATGTGTCTCACGCTGCATGTGCATGGCATTTAAAGTTCAATCAATGACACAGCTTTCAAATTGGTTATCTAGTGACAATGCCGTGCAAATGTAAATACAGTATTTTTGATGCCAAACTCACCATGTTAAAGTTTTGGTAAAGGTGTTGAAATTCATATTTAAATATCAACCACATTTCAACTATGATGATGATATTTATGCGGTCAGATAGCTTTTATTTTTCCCCCAGTTTTGGACTGAACTATTTTTTTTTTTTAAGCTTGAAGTTAAAGGTGACTGATCCTGTTATTCAACAGCACTTGTTGCTTGATGTGGTGTCATTTTGTTCAGGTTTAATCCCTCCTCCAGGGCAGGTTGTGGGAAGATGAATCATAGAAGCATTTAAGCCTTGGTTAACTCAATCACCCCTGAAATTTCATAGTGAACTATTCCAACCTTTGAATTGAAAGTGCTCAAATGTGTTTTCAGAGGTGAGATCCAGCTGCTCCCCTTAAAGAAATAAGACTCAGAGAGGTTTCTCTGTACGTATGCTATCTGCATGATCTACTTAAATTAAAGAAAACAAAAAAAATGTTGAGAATTAATCTTGAGGCTCCAGGAAAGCTGTCAGGCTTAAAGTTATTTGGTTTTAATGAATTTAAATGTCAAAGATATAATTAGTGGGACTTTAGCTAAAGATAACATTTATTTAGCCTAGATTTTTAAAATCCTTAGAGATGTTTAACCCTCCAGTATTACAATAAAGCCCACAGCTATAACATAATTGTACTCATTAGGTAAAGAGAGTGTCTTAAGCTCATTACAATATAGCCCACAGCTATAACATAATTGTATTCCTAAGGGAGAGAGGGCCCTAGCTATTACAATATAGCGGACAGCTATAACACAATTGTACTCCTTAGGGAGAGAGGGCCCTAGCTATATTACAATAAAGCCCACAACTAAAACATAATTGTACTCCTTAGGGAGAGAGGGCCCTAGCTATTACAATATAGCGGACAGCTATAACACAATTGTACTCCTTAGGGAGAGAGGGCCCTAGCTATTACAATATAGCCCACAGCTATAACATTATTGTAATCTTTAGGGAGAAAAGGCCCTAGTTATTACAATAAAGCCCACAGCTATAACATAACTGTACTCCTTAGGGAGAGAGGGCCCTAGCTATTACAATAAAGCCGACAGCTATAACATAATTGTATTCCTTAGGGAGAGAGTGTCTTAAAAGCTCATTTCAATAAAGCCCACAGCTATAACATAATTGTACTCCTTAGGGAGAGAGGGCTATAGCTATTACAATAAAGCCGACAGCTATAACATAATTGTACTCCTTAGGGAGAGAGGGCTCTAGCTATTACAATAAAGCTCACAGCTATAACATAATTGTATTCCTTAGGGAGAGAGGGCCCTAGCTATTACAATAAAGCCCACAGCTATAACATAATTGTACTCCTTAGGGAGAGAGGGCCATAGCTATTACAATATAGCCCACAGCTATAACATTATTGTACTCTTTAGGGAGAAAAGGCCCTAGTTATTACAATAAAGCCCACAGGTATAACATAATTGTACTCCTTAGGGAGAGAGGGCCCTAGCTATTACAATATAGCCCACAGCTATAACATAATTGTATTCCTTAGGGAGAGAGTGTCTTAAAAGCTCATTACAATAAAGCCCACAGCTATAACATAATTGTACTCCTTAGGGAGAGAGGGCCATAGCTATTACAATATAGCACACAGCTATAACATAATTGTACTCCTTAGGGAGAAAGGGCCCTAGTTATTACAATAAAGCCCACAGCTATAACATAATTGTACTCCTTAGGATGAGAGGGCCCTAGTTATTACAATATAGCCCACAGCTATAACATAATTGTACTCCTTAATGAGAGGGCTCTAGCTATTACAATAAAGCCCACAACTAAAACATAATTGTACTCCTTAGAGAGACAGGGGCCCTATAGCTATTACAATATAGCCCACAGCTATAACATAATTGTACTCCTTAAGGAGAGGGCTCTAGCTATTACAATAAAGCCCACAACTAAAACATAATTGTACTCCTTAGAGAGACAGGGGCCCTATAGCTATTACAATATAGCCCACAGCTATAACATTATTGTACTCCTTAGGGAGAGAGGGCCCTAGCTATTACAATAAAGCTCACAGCTATAACATAATTGTACTCCTTAGGGAGAGAGGGCCCTAGCTATTACAATATAGCCCACAGCTATAACATAATTGTACTCCTTAGGGAGAGAGGGCCATAGCTATTACAATTAAGCCCACAACTAAAACATAATTGTACTTATTACGGAGAGAGGGCCCTAGCTAATACAATATAGCTCACAGCTATAACATTATTGTACTCATTAGGGAGAGAGGGTCCTAGCTATTACAATATAGCCCACAGCTATAACATTACTGTACTCCTTAGGGAGAGAGGGCCCTAGCTATTACAATATAGCCCACAGCTATAACATTACTGTACTCCTTAGGGAGAGAGGGCCCTAGCTATGACAATAAAGCTCACAGCTGTAACATAATTGTACTCTTTAGGGAGAGAGGGCCCTAGCTATTACAATAAAGCTCACAGCTATAACATAATTGTACTCATTAGGGAGAGAGGGCCCTAGCTATTACAATATAGCCCACAGCTATAACATAATTGTACTCCTTAGGGAGAGAGGGCCCTAGCTATTACAATATAGCCCACAGCTATAACATAATTGTACTCCTTAGGGAGAGAGGGCCCTAGCTATTACAGTAAAGCCCACAGCTATAACATTATTGTACTCTATAGGGAGAGAGGGCCCTAGCTATTACAATATAGCCCACAGCTATAACATAATTGTACTCCTTAGGGAGAGAGGGCCATAGCTATTACAATTAAGCCCACAACTAAAACATAATTGTACTTATTACGGAGAGAGGGCCCTAGCTAATACAATATAGCTCACAGCTATAACATAATTGTACTCATTAAGGAGAGAGGGTCCTAGCTATTACAATATAGCCCACAGCTATAACATAATTCTACTCCTTAGGGAGAGAGGGCCCTAGCTATTACAATAAAGCCCACAGCTATATCATAATTGTACTCCTTAGGGAGAGAGGGCACTAGCTATTACAATATAGCCCACAGCTATATCATAATTGTACTCCTTAGGGAGAGAGGGCACTAGCTATTACAATATAGCCCACAGCTATATCATAATTGTACTCCTTAGGGAGAGAGGGCCCTAGCTATTACAATAAAGCCCACAGCTATAACATAATTGTACTCCTTAGGGAAATTGGACCATATCACCATTACATCATGGTTCCCATAGTGAGAGTGGGCATAATGTCAATATAGCCCTTTATAACAGAATTTAATCCATTGTGAGAGTAGGCTTTTTAGCCCATAATCATCAGATGGTGGGCTGCCGTTTGCATTCCCCTTCATCTTTTGTCCATTTTCCATCCGTCCATCATCTGATAGTAGTTGTTTGGAATGCCAATCATCCGTGAACCATCGGCTGTCTCTCCGTCACCAGATGGTAGCTAGGCTGATCAAATTGCCCTTGAATTTGTCCAATATCCATTCATCCGTCATCTCTTGTCCCTCCGTTATCCATCCCTTAAACAATTCTTTAAAAAGTACCTAAACTTCCAATAAAGGTACTCCCAGCCTAGTCCATAGTTGTGCATGTTTTATTTTGTAACTGGTTGAAAGAACAAGGTGGCTGCCAGGTGGCCATATTGGATTTTAACAATTTATGTTTTATATCAAGATCTTTCTTAAAAATTGTATATAGGTTTTACCTGGTCCCTTGTTGTGCACCTTTCATTTTAATACTGATCCAAAGAATTAGCTAGCTATATATATATATAAAGATGGATGACAGTAAAAGATCGTTTTCTCTATTTCCCATGAAATACTGAAAACTAGTGCCTCTCTGCTACCTAGTTGTCAGACTGATCAAAAGGCATTTTGGCAAAAGTTTCAGTTAAATTTAAATCGCTATAATCCAGAAGTATTTAACAGATCTTTTTCAAATTTGAATTGTAAGTATCTGAGACTGACCAAACGAATAAGATTGCTGCCATGCAACCATCTTTTGGTTTGTTTAAAGAGTTGAAGATTTGATAATTCCAATTTCTCAGAAATTGCTTGATTGAACTTCAAAATTCTGCCTCCTTTAATTTTGCCTTGGTTCTTAGTTATGTATGTGTCGTTTGCGACTTGATTGAGAAAAAATATGGCCACCACCAGGCAGACATCTTGAATTTGATGGTTAAAGTTTGTTATTGCTATTTCTCACCAAGTAAAGTACAGAATGTTCACAGATTGTTTCCTAGTTTTACAATTTTGTTTTCAGCTTCAAGGTGTTTGATCAGAATAAACATGTAGCTGTAAAAAAACAGAAATGGCTCTTTGGGTTTAAAAAAAATAAAAAAATATCAATACTATTTAATTGCCAATCAACTTCCTTACATTGAAACAACAATGTCAATTTAAATCCCAGCTGTATAAAGTTTTCATCAAACGTTACCACAAGATGCATTTACTAATGACAAGACTATCAATCCAGCAGATAAGAGAAAAGTAGGGAAATGATCAAACAAGTAGAACTGATAAGGATCTCACAATTCTGGGCACAAAGGCCCTGTGGGATCTCTCGTATACACTACAGCTCACAGCTATAACAACATTGTACATCAACTTGATTTGTTTATGTTTTACGCCCTATTAACAGCTATGGTCATTTAAGGACGTGCCAAGTTTTGGTGGTGGAGGAAAGCCGGAGTACCCAAAGAAAAACCACCGACCTGTGGCCAGTACCTGCCGACTGCCCCAAGTAGGTCTCGAACCCAAAACCCAGTGGTGGAGGGCTAGTGGTAGCAGAATGTCAGACGCCTTAACCATTCAGCCAGCACGGCCCCATTTAATGTACATCAAAGGGAGACTGTGTCTAATTATATCCCGCTATGTGAAGCAAGCAGTATAATGTTTTTTCCTGTTTGTTTAATGTCCATCTGTCAATCACACTCTTGGTCATCGCTTTTATTAGACGAAATATCTCTTGCCAGACTTTTATCAAACTTTCCTGGTACATGTATTTATGTTGTATAAAAGGTGAATATCCTGACAGTGAAATACATTGATTAAATTGTTGAAATTAAATTGATGATGTTGTGTTTATTTCCACAAACTATATTTTTTGCCGGGAACGGTCGCGTGTACTCGTGACGTCACAAGAACAGGTTCCATTGACAGACAGCAGGAAATGTGACTTTGAAATGGGATGACAGGTTGGAAATATAAGAAAAACGGAAAGATAAGTATTAAACTGCCTTCTTTGGAAAGTTATTGGACTATGATTCTCACAAGATTGCAGACAAATTAATCATAGCACGCTAACATGCGTTATTCAATTGTCTGCAATCCTGTGAGAATTATAGGACAATAACTGTCCAAAGAAGGCAGTTTAATGCTTGATTGACATACCTTGGACAAGTGCTTTGAACAAATCTAAATGTTGGTATGTTAAGTCATCAATGTCAACACCACTCACTTTAAAGATATAATATATTAATATTGCTTACTCATTACTTATCAATCTAGCGGTCGTATAGTTACGATAAAGACTTAAATGAAATTTCATAGGTATTTCGACCTTTTATATATTTCTTGGACACAAAGGGGCAAATGTAAAGGTCAATGTTAATTGCTACATGTATAAATAAAAATTCACCTTGCATCTAGGAGGGAGGGGACATATATCGCCTTGCTTACCGGTACCTCAGAGTTTGAGGATATAAAAGGCTGTTTTAATTCAGAGCTTGAAATACCATAAGTCTAAAGTACCTCTGAATTTGAGGATATAGATGGTAATTTTTTAACTTTCACCATGAGCTTGAAGGACAGAAGTCTCAAGTAGCTCAGAACTTGAGGATAAAGAAGGCATTTGTAACCTATAGCTTGAAGGACAGAAAGTCTCAAGTAGCTCAGAACTTGAGGATAAAGAAGGCATTTGTAACCTATAGCTTGAAGGACAGAAAGTCTCAAGTAGCTCAGAACTTGAGGATAAAGAAGGCATTTCGTAACCTATAGCTTGAAGGACAGAGAGTCTCAAGTAGCTCAGAACTTGATGATAAAGAAGGCATTTAATGTAACCTATAGCTTGAAGGACAGAAAGTCTCAAGTAGCTCAGAACTGGAGGATAAAGAAGGCATTTTGTAACCTTTAGCTTGAAGGACAGAAAGTCTCAAGTAGCTCAGAACTTGAGGATAAAGATGGCATTTGTAACCTATAGCTTGAAGGACAGAAAGACTCAAGTAGCTCAGAACTTGAGGATAAAGAAGGCATTTGTAACCTATAGCTTGAAGGACAGAAAGACTCAAGTAGCTCAGAACTTGAGGATAAAGAAGGCATTTGTAAGCTAAAGCTTGAAGGACAGAAAGTCTCAAGTAGCTCAGAACTTGAGGATAAAGAAGGCATTTTGTAACCTTTAGCTTGAAGGACAGAAAGTCTCAAGTAGCTCAGAACTTGAGGATATATATATATTTGTGTATATATATAAAGAAGGCTTTTAAAAAATGTAATCAAGCGACTGGGAGACAGAAAGTCTAAAGTAGCTCAGAGTTTAGATAGACTTTTGTAGCCAAGGGGTTTTTTTGTTTAGAGAAAGACTAATGAAGCCCAGTGCTCGAGGGATATTAACACTGTTAGCTGAGAGCTCAGGGCACAGACAAACTTACATATATAGCCAAGATCTTGTTTGCAAGAAAAATTGATGAAGCTTGGGCTCCAAGCTTGAGGATATCATTTCTGTTGTGTTAACCTTACAGATCAGTCTGTTGTGTATACTTCGACTCATACAAGTTGAGACAACAATTTGTTATACTGATCAAATATTTGTCCTGATAAGGGAAAGTCTGCCTAGCTTTTAGAAACAGCATTTTACTTCAGGGGTTTGACAATAAACTAAGTTTAATGTTAAGTTTAATGTAAGTTTTTTTCTGATGTTGTACTACAATTGTACCTCGCTCCATATACATTGTACATACACGATACATAAGATCACCATAAAATTTGAAAACGAGGAAATCATTCCAAGAAGTTCCATTCCCGTGTAACCCCGGTGGAGTTGTGTAACTGGAGCTAGAGTCTGGAACGTGATCAGCACAGAGACCTTAGCAAGTTATTGTCTTGTGCGTGAATCTGTTCTCAGTATGGGATATATGCAGCTTATAAATGGCTGGTAAAGTAACAGAGTTTTAAACAGAATTGATATCATCAATCGAGTGATGTCCTTGAATTTAATTTTGACTATATACGGCAATTTAAAGTGTCAATGAGAAACAAAGTTTAGATGTTATCCCAGTCTCCTACCCCCTTATACAAAAAACTGCAAAAAAGGATCATGTGAGCCCAGGCCGAATGAAGCACTCCTTTGTCTAAAACTTTACTTGCATGGATTATGATTGTAAAATGTAAAAGAGCAGCATTAAACAGCGTGGTTTGCAAGATTTGCTTCAACATTAATTTTGTGATGGTAACATAACAAATTCACTGGAGGCTGAAAGCGACAGCTCGGTTGTATATAATGCAATAACCTGCATCTTTATCATCCAATATGGAAATAAAAAATTCATGTGCGTAGATTAAAATAGATGATGGAAAATTTGGTCCATAATCCCTCAGCCTATATATTGCAAAAGACAGAAAAAAAGCAGACTGTACTTTTAACAGTGTCACTTAATTGATCACACAAGGAAGATTTTTGGACGTGAGTTAAAGGAACAATTCAACACACCGAATCATAGTTATATAATCCTCACGGAAATAACAATGATACAATTTTAAAGTAATTAAATTGAATACATTGTAATATATTCGAAAGCCCATAAATGGTACTAATTGCAAAAGAAAAATACTTAATAATGAACTTCAGCTGAAGTCTGCAGTTATTGTCTACTATTATATATAATTATTGAGATGACCACAGCCGGGTATACATATATGTGGATAAATGTGTTTTATTAGCTCACCTGGTCCGAAGGACCATGGTGACCTTATGCCATACCACAGCGTCCGTCGTCCGTCGTCCGTCGTCCGTCTGTCCGTCAACTTTTCCTTTCAAACGCTACTAGTCATGAACGTCTGAGCAGATTTTGACCAAATTTGGTCAAAAGCTTCCTTGGGGGAAGGGGAACAAATTTTGTATAAATGGTGGGTCTGGCCCCCCTGGGGGCCGAGGGGCGGGGCCAAACAGGGGAAATATAACAAATTCTTTAAAATCCTTCCTCTTCTGTAGGAATGAAAGGATTTGTTCCATATTTGGTCTGAAGCATCCTTGGGAGAAGGGGAACCAATTTTGTATAAACCATGGGTGTGGCTCCCCAGGGGCCTGAGGGGCGGGGTCAAACAGGGGAAACATAGCAATTATTGTTTAAAATCCTTCTTCTTCCGTAGGAATAAAAGGATTTGGTCCATATTTGGTCTGAAGTATTCTTGGCTGAAGGGGAACCAATTTTGTATAAACCGTAGGTCTGGCCCCCCTGGGGGCTGAGGGGCGGGCCAAACAGGGGAAATATAACAAATTCTTTAAAATCCCTCCTCTTCTGTAGGAATGAAAGGATTTGTTCCATATTTGGTCTGAAGCATCCTTGGGAGAAGGGGAACCAATTTTGTATAAACCATGGGTGTGGCCTCCCAGGGGCCTGAGGGGCAGGGCCAAATAGGGGAAACATAGCAATTATTGTTTAAAATCCTTCTTCTTCCTTAGGAATAAAAGGATTTGGTCCATATTTAGTGTAGAGCATCCTTGATTAAAGGGGAAACAATTTTGTATAAACAGTGGGTCTGGCCCCCCTGGGGGCTGAGGGGCAGGGCCCAATAGGGGAAATATAGCAAATTCTTTAAAATCCTTCCTCTTCTGTAGGAATGAAAGGATTTGTTCCATATTTGATAAGAAGCATCCTTGGGTTAAGGGGAAACAATTTTGTATAAACTGTGGGTCTGGCCCTCCAGGGGCCTGAGGGGTGGGGCCCAATAGGGGAAATATAGGTAAAACCTTTATAATCTTTCTTCTACCATAGGGATTAAGGGATATTATCCTAATTTAGTCTGGAGTATCCTTATAGGCAAAAGGGACTCAATTTTGTATAAACGGTGTGTCTGACCCCCCTTGGGGCTGAGGGGTGGGGCCCAATAGGGGAAATATAACAAATTCTTTAAAATCCTTCTTCTTCTGTAGGAATGAAAGGATTTGTTCCATATTCGGTCTGAGGCATCCTTGGGTTAAGGGGAACCAATTTTGTATAAATCATGGGTGTGGCCCCCCAGGGGCCTGAGGGGTGGGGCCCAATAGGGGAAACATAGCAATTAATGTTTAAAATCCTTCCTCTTCTGTAGGAATGAAAGGATTTGTTCCATATTTGGTCTGAAGCAACCTTGGGTGAAGGGGTACCAATTTTGTATAAACCGTGGGTGTGGCCTTCCAGGGGCCTGAGGGGCGGGGCCCAATAGGGGAAACATAGCAAATTATTCTTTAAAGTTCTTCGTCTGTAGGAATGAAAGGATTTGGTCCATATTTGGTGTGGAGCATCCTTGGGTAAAGGAAAACCAATTTTGTATAAACGGTGGGTGTGGCCCCCCTCGGACCTGAGGGGCAGGGCCCAATAGGGGAAATATAGGTAAAACCTTTATAATCCTTCTTCTACCATAGGGATTAAGGGATATTATCCTAATTTAGTCTGGAGTATCCTTAGGCAAAAGGGACTCAATTTTGTATAAACGGTGTGTCTGACCCCTCTGGAGGCAGAAAGGTGGGGCCCATAGGGGAAAAAAAGAGGTAAAACCTTTAAAATCCTTCTTCTACCATAGGGATTAAGGGATATTATCCTAATTTAGTCTGGAGTATCCTTAGGCAAAAGGGACTCAATTTTGTATAAACGGTGTGTCTGACCCCTCTGGAGGCAGAAAGGTGGGGCCCATAGGGGAAAAAAAGAGGTAAAACCTTTAAAATCCTTCTTCTACCATAGGGATTAAGGGATATTATCCTAATTTAGTCTGGAGTATCCTTAGGCAAAAGGGACTCAATTTTGTATAAACGGTGTGTCTGACCCCTCTGGAGGCAGAAAGGTGGGGCCCATAGGGGAAAAAAAGAGGTAAAACCTTTAAAATCCTTCTTCTACCATAGAGATTAAGAGATTTATCCTCATTTAGTCTGGAGCATCAATGGGCCAAGGGGACTCAATTTTGTATAATTGGTGGGTATGACCCCCCCTAGGTTGCATATAGGGGTGGGGCTCTGATTGAAGTTTGTTCTCGCTATATCTCAAGTACTGGATGGATCTTTCTGAAATTTCATATGTACTTAGAGTACAGCACCTACTTCATACTAATTATTTTAAACATATTCAGGTGAGCGATACAGGCCCTCTGGGCCTCTTGTTATCTTTATATAAATATTCCATCTGGTAAGGTATACCTGAAGTATATCTTTATAAATGTGATATATCAGCCTTATGTAATTATATATAAGAAACTATGATACAGGAGGGTATGCATTAATTTTATCAGCATAAAAAATTGATAATTCTAACTATATGTAATAAGTAACAACTAGGGGGTGGAGACCCAACGTCCCTGCAAGGAAGTCAGTTCCATATATATAGTGACAGTAGGGATCCTGGGGTGGATACATTAATGGTATTCAACAGTGCTCATCAGGGAAAGCGGAGCAAATGAAAAAAGAAATGATGAGCAACAACACCACTGAATCAAGTACAAATTGTAATGTTTGATTTACATCCTATGTGCTGACATGTTTCGGCCAAAGGGAGCTAGGCCGTCTTCAGAGCACATGTATATGTAGTAAGGGAGGGAAAATTCATAGCACAACCAAGATTTGAACCCAAACCCTCCAAGCTCTAGACTGTTGGTTGCTCTACAAATTAAACTACCAGGGCCCACTTGTATAAAACATCTCAACTCTTGAGATTTCCTCAAGTCTAAGATTTCCCATAGACAATACATTGCTTGAGATTTTCCTTTACATCAGAGAACAACCCTGTCCTGTTCGACTTTAATTTATATATACATATATATATGAAGCATTACCTCGCAACACTGGTTGTCTGTATTGACTGTGTATATCTATAAGTACATTTTCTATTGTAAGCTTGTTACTATTTGTATATCTATTGCTGTCATGAATTGATGTAATCAGTATATTGCTTTTGTATTTTATTCACTTTCCCTACAAGACTAATCGCCACACGATACCCTGAAATATGTAATGCATCAAAAAGAAATGTTCAAAACAATCAACTTCAGGGAACTTTTTTGGCAGTTTTCTTGAAACTATATACAGTAATTGCAAAACTTTCCATATAAATTCCAACACTCGGCTTTTGCAGTCGTATATATGAATACTATTTAAACAATCATTTAAATAAACAAAGTGCATCAAATGCCAATTATGCGAACTTTCAATTATTCCAACATCTTTTGTCTCAATTAAAGCTTGCTTTAATACCATTGGACTGCATTATCTAAACAATCGCAAATTATCGTAACCGTTCATTTATCTCCCCCAGTGGTTCCATTAATCGGCTCTTTGCTGTGTTACTATTATAATTATATAATTTTACTACTTAATTAAAGTCGCTATGCATACTAACTGTTTCAGTTGTGTTATGATGAATCTTAACTACCCATCCCGCAATCAAGGATGGGTTACTCAAACAGGGAGGTGACGAGTGGTTTGGTTACGTTTTGATGTTTTGTGGCAGCCTGTCTGTCGTACAGATGATGATGCACGGTATGGGCTCCTGTTTTAGTGAGCTACTAGACATTGAAATGGTTTTTTTCCGTAAACATTCCACGAGATATCGGTATTCTGGTGTTTATCTCCTTGGTCGGTTGCCAATGCCCACAGTCCTGACTTCACTACGTGTGATTCGTGTGTGAATTGTGTGCGAATCGTGCAACTACCACGTCATGTGATCTTTACGTGATCCATAAAAGCGCCACTTTAATGGGCGCTGTTTGAACATGCCTTATGAATAGTCAATGTACAAATACACTTTGTGATATAAACATTGTCTACCAATTCTATAAGGGTTATACACAAGTACAAACTGGGGATTGTCTTCTTTTGGTTTGAAGCCATCTGCACACAACTTCAAGGCTAAGATACAAAATAGTGCCTAATTAATACAGATCTACAGCTATTCCACTGAAACACATGACCTTAACATGACCTTAATGTGACCTTAACATGACCTTAATGAGAACTTAATGTGACATTTACATGATGAACGCTGATGACAAAAAAATATACCGAAAGAAAAGAATTAAGCGGAAAATCTTTTCATAAAGACACTTGTTTATTTGTGTAAGATACTTGTTTGTGCAGACATTTGTTTGTTAAGACACTTGTATATTTGTTTGTTAAGACACCTGTATATTTGTTTGTTATTAAGACACTTGTATATTTGTTTGTTAAGACCCTTGTATATTTGTTTGTTATTAAGACACTTGTATATTTGTTTGTTATTAAGACACTTGTATATTTGTTTGTTAAGACACTATTATGTTTGTTTGTTAAGACACTTGTATATTTGTTTGTTGAGACACTTGTATATTTGTTTGTTAAGACACTATTATGTTTGTTTGTTAAGACACTTGTATATTTGTTTGTTCAGACACTTGTATATTTGTTTGTTAAGACACTTGAATATTTGTTTGTTAAGACACTTGTACATTTGTTTGTTGAGACACTTGTATATTTGTTTGTTAAGACACTTTTATGTTTGTTTGTTGAGACACTTGTATATTTGTTTGTTAAGACACTATTATGTTTGTTTGTTAAGACACTTGTATATTTGTTTGTTATCAAGACACTTGTATATTTGTTTGTTAAGACACTTGAATATTTGTTTGTTAAGACACTTGTACATTTGTTTGTTGAGACACTTGTATATTTGTTTGTTAAGACACTTTTATGTTTGTTTGTTGAGACACTTGTATATTTGTTTGTTAAGACACTTTTATATTTGTTTGTTAAGACACTTGTATATTTGCTTGTTAAGACACTTGTACATTTGTTTGTTAAGACACTTGTATATTTGGTTGTTAAGACACTTGTATATTTGTTTGTTAAGACCCTTGTATATTTGTTTGTTAAGACACTTGTATTTGTTTGTTAAGACACTTGTATATTTGTTTGTTATCAAGACACTTGTATATTTGTTTGTTAAGACACTTTTATGTTTGTTTGTTAAGACACTTGTATATTTGTTTGTTGAGACACTTGTATATTTGTTTGTTAAGACACTTGTATATTTGGTTGTTAAGACACTTGTATATTTGTTTGTTAAGACCCTTGTATATTTGTTTGTTAAGACACTTGTATATTTGCTTGTTAAGACACTTGTACATTTGTTTGTTAAGACACTTGTATATTTGTTTGTTGAGACACTTGTATATTTGTTTGTTAAGACACTATTATGTTTGTTTGTTAAGACACTTGTATATTTGTTTGTTGAGACACTTGTATATTTGTTTGTTAAGACACTTTTATGTTTGTTTGTTGAGACACTTGTATATTTGTTTGTTAAGACACTATTATGTTTGTTTGTTAAGACACTTGTATATTTGTTTGTTGAGACACTTGTATATTTGTTTGTTAAGACACTTTTATGTTTGTTTGTTAAGACACTTGTATATTTGTTTGTTATCAAGACACTTGTATATTTGTTTGTTAAGACACCTGTATATTTGTTTGTTAAGACACTTGTATATTTGTTTGTTAAGACACTTGTATATTTGTTTACATGAACACTTGTTTATCCAGACACATGTTTCTATAGAGACAATATAAATACTTTGTCTTTTTTAGTGTAACTCCATATCAAACTTTCCGTTTCTTCTGTTGATGTAGATTATCAAAGTTGTATAGTAGGTATGTTGTAGATCATTTATACTACAGAAACAAGTTATTTATTTGATGTATAACTTACCTGTCTGTTTGTTTTTTGTCTTTTCAGGTAAGTTTATGTGGTACTTAGCTCTATGCACTGTTGAACTGAAGACAAGGTAAAACAACATGAACTTGTTTGTTTCTTTAATGAACTTATTATATTTTTTATTACTAAAAAAAGCCTGATACTGTGTTCTATGAAATTTCAGCTTAAATTTAACTTCCATCCTATTTGCTCTTTGTAATGAAGACTAAAATGTCCTCGACAGTGAGTATAAATACAAAGATATGTGTTAGAATTACTCTATGACGGGGTGTCAATTTACCTATTTGCCAGTTTGAAGTCTATAAAAAAAGGTTTGAATTTGAAGAGTAAAAAAAAAAGTTGGAGTTTGGAGTGTTAATAAGAAATTTGATTTTGAAGTCATCAAAAAAGATTGGAGTTTTAAGTGTAAAAAAAAAGGTTGGAATTTGAAGTGTAACAAAAAATGGAATTTAAGGTCTATAAAAACAAGGTTGGAGTTTTAAGTCTGTAAAAAAAGGTTGGAGTTTGAAGTCTATAAAAAAAGGTTTGCATTCGAAAAGTGAAAAAAAAAAGTTGGAGTTTGAAGTGTAAAATTTGAATTTGAATTTGAAGTTAAAAAAAAGGTTGGAGTCTGAAATGTAAAAACATAGATTGATCATACATTGTGCTGTTCTTATTTTATTCAACCTTAATGAACTGATACAAAAGAAAAGCAAGATATTAATGAAATTGGCAGGACTAGAATAGCATTAATACATGTAAACTGTAGCCTGAAGCTTGTGATTTGTTGAACCTCAAGGCTCTCTGGAACCAGAGTACTATTAAATCTTTGCTGTAGCCAAATTTTATTTCAAAGTACAAGGCTAAGACATATACACAATTTCTCAAATATCACTTGATGTTCCTTCAGGAAAACTTTAATTCTTTCTAATAGAATGAAATGTCAAGACATTCTTGTTTCCATATAATTTAATTGGGTTGCTAAGCAATATCTTTAGAAGCCTTGGAAACTTAATCTTTTTAATGTTTTACCTGCAATATACACCACCAACAACGAAACATGCGTCTCACTTTTAGTGTGAAAACTGAAATTTAATACTATAAGAGTTTAAAACACTCAAATGAGACTGGTGAAATGAATTACTTTTAAAGTATTTTGAGGGATGTCATATATTTTCAGCCTGTTTTGTATCTGAGAGTCTGCCATATATTCAGTATTTTTTGTAAAGCATGGTCCGGTCTGTCACATTTCAATAGGTTTCATTCAGCATCCACAAGTCTGTGATATATCATTGTGTTAATGGAACCTATACACATTATAACTGTAATCTGAGTTGTCTCCCTTACACATACCAGTGTTGGAGTTATCTACCCTTAACACCTAATTAATTAGCATCACTAAATGATTCAGGTGTTTCAATATGTTTTCAATTTTAATTATTCAAGATCAAAGTAACATTTTGTAAAGGAAATAGTTCAGGTTGCCATAAGATTGGAAATCTTTTGTAAAGATAATGTCATGTTTAGATATCATATACCCTTAAGTGACTTACTGGACAGTTGTAGTAAAGTGGTTGAGAGTAACACCACCATTATCTGAACTTTCAGTAAAAACATATTTGTTGTAATAAACACCCTCGGCTCATAAATGATTGGCTGATGGGTCCAGCGTTCAATAAGATAACAGAGCAAAGTTTTGGCAGCTGCAGTTAAGACGGCAGAACTGTTCGACAGTCATTCATAGTGAGAACTCCAATATTTCTTTTTTTAAACTGTCTTGTCAGATTGTGTCACTGACTTTAGTGTCTGATCTTGAGGGTATAAAGTGATATTTGAATGTTAACAAGAGACAGCCAGAATGTGGGTGTTTAGTAGGACACTAATACATCAATTAATAAAACAAGAGGAGGGGCACTAATTATGATAAATACCATATTATATTGTACTTCTTGATATCTTAATATAGATCAGCAGTATATCATATCTGTCCACATTAAGGAAAACAATTATTCAAAATGTCTTGTGTATGTTTCCTTTTATGGAAAAAACCCTGAAAATACCATTAAGCATCTTAATGTGTTTTCTCAGGCTACGGTTTTTACTCAAATTTTTTTATTTTTCCTATTGTAAGCACAAACACTTATTTTGGATTTTCTTTTTTTTTAAACTGAAGTCTGGTCAATGTGTCGCAGCATTCCATTGGGTTGGAGTTTTAGATGAACTAGGTCTGTATATTCCTTTACATTGGAGTGTCAGACAACCCACCCTGGTATAAATGTCAAAGTGTATATACTCCTGATACATTGCCAATATTGATACTCGGGATGAAATTCTCTTCGTATCACAAGCAGTGACGGTATAAATTGAACAGTTCTCGTATCAGCTACACTTTCTTGGCATGTAAAAACCCATATACATACAAATTGCTCACAACCCTGAGTTGCGATACTGTGAAAATTCTGCCGTCTTATACATTTTATAGATTGAAAAAAGGCCATTAAATGACTTCAATTACACGATAAAAAAACCTTGTTATATCGTGAATACATCCTATTGGAGTGTTCCGCGAGACAAGATAGATATAATCTAACGAGGGTAGCGGTATAGTGATCACCTGTAATCCTGTACGGCTGCGTGTGTCGTCCTGAAGAAGCGTTACGGCTGTGTAGGTAATGGCCCCCGTATAACAGGTCTAGCTGCCACTTGTGTCAGCCTTCCTACATGTTTACTGATATTCATATTGATTTTCTGCAAGAAACATTTAAAGCAAATTACCACTAACACGGCTCCGACCCTTCATACCGCCAAACTTATCTACCTACTGGATGTTGTGTGAACTGTTGGTACATTATATGTATGTAGAAATGTTAATATCTGTTGTACAGCAAGTTAAACCATCCCTCATATCAGATTCCAAACTACAGTGACTGCATGAATACGAAAAAGAGAAGCAGAAATTAAAAAGATATTTATTCTTTTATCAATATATCACCAGTATTTCTAAACATTGTCTTCTGGTTGGTAGGTAATAGTGGGTTGTAGAAAGTTTCATATAACACAACCAGTGATTAAATGTTTATGTGTGACTTTTCAATGACTAGCATCACTATAGGTACCTGCATGTACTGTGTGATTTGCATCAGACAACTGACATGTGAATGTATACAAAGTTGTAAAATATGAGAGAGTTGATAGTATAAACTTAACTTTGATTAAGCTGAGTGCTTTAAGTGTATTTACACTAAGTTGTCATACAAATATTACACAAAATGATATGATAAATTGATGAATCAACTTGGCTACGCTTTGTTTAATACCTAGTCGAAGATGTGTGGGAGTCTTTGAGCCACCTCATCTAGATTCAGAACTGGCCCACTGTGGCATATCCAGATGGCTTCCTTTATCTGCCATTTGAACAGATTGCTCTCTCTGTCTAGTTTTCTAAGTTTGCCTAAGAGACTACTTCTATGATAGCTGTATAAATGGACACCAGTACATGGGGAAGTATACTTTGGACAACAAAATGTACCTTTCATTGTATAGTATGTTTTATTAACCCCTAAAAACCAATATCCCCCCTCCAGATATATCTAGGAATAGGAATTAGTTAGCCAATATTCCCCTCACCCTGTCCCCCTAAAAAAGAATTATGATTAAGGGAAAAGAATCAGTGAGCTAATGAGTGTCCCTATTACAAACCAACACAAGGGGGAAAGAATCAACTGAAGCCAATCGTTTTCAATCTAAAAACCAATACAAGGGGAAAGAATGAACTTAAGCCATCAGTTTTCCGTCTTAAACATGATACAAGTGGGGAAAGAATCGGCTAGCCATTAGTAACCCTCCTGAAGTTCAAGGTGGGGGATAAAATGACTACAGGCCAGTACAGTTGTTGTTGATGAAAATCTCTTAATGATAATCACCAAAATTATTTCTATTTTTACGAATCTCCTAAAGTTCGGGATACTTATAACAGTGCCACACTTAGCTGGGAAGTAGGTTATCATAGGGACACTGGCGGCTATATGAGTACACGTAACTGTTACTGATGATCTTTCATATGGGCTCTCGCAGCGAGAAGAATGATGCATTGATGGTCGGCGTTAATTGTGTTTAAGTTCATTATCGTAAGACATGATTACAGTAACACAACCGTCTAATGAAGACAGATCACATAATGGAAATCATGCTTCGAGGGATTTCAGCTCTGAAATATTCTATTGGAAAAACAAATCTGCTTTAAAATGTCTATGAAAAATGGATTAGCAGTGCTATATATATCCGTCAGAAAAGTTTTCAATCATTTGGAATTTTAAAGATTTCATGTTGAATAGCTAATTCTGTAAGATGAAGTTTAAATGGTTAAAGGTGCTGTTTTCACTGAAGAAATGCTTTAAATTGCAGGAAAAAACAGAGAAATATATACTGAAATGTTTATTCGTCAAATGGTTTAAGGCATCATTTTCACCAAAGAAATATGTTACATGTCTGTCAGAATTTTTTCAATAATCCTTGTGGGAAGGAATGATATAGCCCTTGCAGAATTAATGACCAATCACAAATTGGAGCCTAACCATTTTGTTTTGGCTGGTGGTAATTTGTATGGAAGCCAGCATATGATGAACGCCCCTAGGCAATGGTTGAATTTAATCCTACGATTACTTCTGCGGCCATCACGATCCGCCTTCTTCTGTTAGAGATGTGAACAACATTGTCCTTCCCACGGACGACTGTCATTGGATCCGGCACATATTTCCAGGACATGCAGGTTATATTGAGCCAATATTTACACCTACGACTTGATTCAAAGTAATTTCTGTGGAGTTTAATCCGAGATTACCTAATTGAAGCTGAGATCAGTGAGATTGAATTCACTTACAGAAAAAAGCAATTTGAGCGAGATAGCCTGTGTGTGGTGAGTTATGGTGGTAGCTCTAAGTGAAGGAATTGTCAAGTCTTTCCAATATTCCCAGTAGGGGAAGCACTGTACAAAGTGCAAAAAAACAAAAATTACAGAAAATGAGACCCCTATATATTTGTTTCTGTTTTTATGTTCAAACCTGAAAAAGAAAGGTTTGAAATTACATTTGAAAAAACTACAAATGAAAGTAATAATGAAAAAACTCATTGTTTTAGAAACATAAATAAATCTATCGGAGTTGTATTGTTTTAAAAACATAACTGATAGATATAATAAATTATTTTGTAAATGTGCGGTACATAATTATTTTTTCGATTAAAAGTGAATAAATTCCAAAATCATCATAAAATATAAAGAATTCTTAAATTTTGTAAAATCAATCATACGTCTTTGGTTTTGCAATGTTTTATTTGAAGTTTAACTTTGTTAAATCTTTTATTTCTTGTTGGTTTGAACTAGATATATATCTAAGTAACTTACATATATTTCTGTATCCCAGTTGACTCGGGTATAAGAACTGAATACTTACAACAGTACTGCATGACTCTATGTTATGGTAGATACAGCTGCCTCCCCTCTGACCTTGACCTTTACGTACGGTTGACCCGACATTAACCTCGTTAGTACAGTAGAGATAGCATCCCGGTCCCCTTGTCACTTTAATCAATATACACCCATATCTGTCCACATTCTGCTCCGAGCATTAATGATCTGCTCATGCGGAAACCATGCTCTGTACAGCTAAAGTGCTTCAATGCAACGAAACAATGCTCTTATATAGCAAGAAAGCTCCAATTTCTAGAAATGATGCTATATTATTAGATAAGCTAGAGTGCTCAAATTTCTGGATACGATAGTCTTATATAGTTGAAATGTGCGAGTCCAGAGCATTCTGATCTCTGGAAACGAAACCATGGTATAGCAAGAAAGCACCAACTTATAGAAACTAGGCTCTGTAGCTAGAGTGCTCAAATTTCTGGATGCGATAGTTTAATATAGCCGAAATGTGTGAAGGATCTCTGGAAACGATATCATGGTATAGCAGTAGAAGTCCAACTTCTAGAAATGAGACTCTGTTGCTAGGGTGCCCAAATTTCTGGATATGATAGTTTAATATAGCTGACATGTGCGAGTCCCTAGAAACAAGATACTGATCTGACCTGAGCACTCCAACCTCTGGAAACCATATCAAGGTAAAGCTATAGCAGTGTTCCAGTATCTGAGGAGGACATTTTATTTGGGTAAATTTCTGTTCCTGTTGTTAGCTCACTTGCTACAAAGTACCAGGATGAGCGTATGTAGGAAAATATTAAGACTAATATGTTATTAATACTTTGATGGTAGGCAATTTTATTTGCATAAAATTCTGTGTAGCTATGCATGCATGTGCAGGTGATCAGCAGTCCAATTGCCTGTGCATATGTAGGCTAATGTTTACATTGGTCATTTCTTTCGGAACCTTTCTGCATTTATGTATTTATATACATATCATATTACTCTTATAAGGCTCTCGAACTTCTTCAACAAATACATTACCTAATTTGGCACATGCCTGGTCAAAGCTGACCAATAGAGTTTAGCCAAGTTAAGATAAGGGTCCATAGCTGACCAATGAAAAGAAAGATCCCTACCGGGGAGAACCCCCCATGGTCAGCATCTGATACCCCACGCTACCGCCTCATCACTTTTAAATTCTCTCGTGAGGCGGCAGCAGCTTTTATTTTTGGCCTTCTTTCTAAATTCCAACCCACCCTTACTTTCCCATTTTTTTTTTATATTTAGTTACATTAGTTTTGTTTGTTAAATTGTAGACCAAACCAATTTGTATGTTGTTCTTTTGGCTTTGCCATACATGCTGTACATGAGATTGGATTAATTGGTGCTTTGTCCATCCTCTGTCCATTGTGTGTCGATCATCTGTTGTCTCTCCACTTTTCTTTAAAGATATTTCCTTTCCAAATTGCTGAGCAGAATTTACCCATATTTTGGTGCTAGCATCCTCAATATGAATTGGACAATCATTTTGTGACAGAGCGAGCCTGTAATTAACTCCTGTATGGTAAAGTGTTAGCTTTAATTGGCATCATTTTCAAACGTTCACATTTTGAACAATGATAATTTTATAAAATGTATAGCAACATGTAATTTTTATTGAATGATTCTTTTGAAGAGGACTTAAACAAATATTTCATATCAGTGATAATGGTATAGTTTAACTTGTTAGGTAATAACCATTTGCCTTATAAGTGCGTAACCTTGCCCGTTTGTCTGCGAGCACCCATAACGTTTGGGTCGGAGTTAGTGATGACAGGAATATCTACAGTCCAGACCCTACAGGCTGCTACAGAATTAATCAGATCAGGATGAAACATATTCGAGCATGGATAATCATTTGCGTCCCACTGGAGAAATCTTGGGAGCCATTTAGCCTCGCTGAGAACATAATCAGGATCGCCGGAGCCTAGACTTATAAAGATCAGTCAAGGTCGTCTGTCATTTTGAGCCTATTGCCCACTTGTTGATATGGAGTAGGTGATTTCCAGTTGTAATTACATACATATCCAATATGTCTGTCCACTTAGGGATGGCAGATGAGTACACCATTTCTTACAATTCAATAGATATGTAATTTACCTTAGCTATGGTAGATAATAAGGAGATATGACAGTCCTTATTGTCTATAACTTAACTAGGTCCTCCAAACAAAGCTTCTACGTACAGCATTTCTTATTCTTATTCATCTTTTTTTTCTTTTTCTTTTTTTATTGAAAACAAAAGTGGTGAAGGGAGCTCACACAAATCTCTTTAAGTGTAAAGACCGAATGAACATTTTGCAAGATGGCTGCAATGTGCTAGCTTGCCTCTGATTGGCTGAGACAAGTAAATTTGTCAGATTGCCTGATTCAATTATGGTGATATTCCAACCAACTCCGGTTATATTGGGCCAACTTGTTTCTATGTTTATGGAAGTGATGAACATATACTGTACAGTTTATGTTGAACAACTGACTTTTTTAAGTTTTGAGATTCAAGATGGCCACCATGGCTCCACGTTAGCTGATAGATACAGTGTGTACAACTATAATGAAGTTCTTTTGAATACCAACAATTAGCTTCACAGCATGCTACTATTGAAGAAGTAGTGTGAGGGACTCGGTAACATGTAACATGTCCATTTACAATTAGTACTTTATCTGTTGTGTCGGTTTGTACTTTATTTGATATCGCTATTTATTACAGATACATCAATAAAATATCAGAAATTATCAGTGTGATAAAAACTTATATCTAAAGATATATGAAATGTTATATAATTCCACATATGATATCCAGTACAAGAATTGTATTATTATAATTTTATCATATTATTCCCGACAAGTGATTGGCCAGGTCTAGAAGTGAATCACGTGTCCGACGATAAAAGCCGATATGGACTTGGAGCGCGTGATTTTTGTAGAAAAACAGAATTATGACGTGACTCCAGACGAACGTATCGTCTTGCTTCTGTATATAGCTTTTTGCTGTGTTTTTTTTTAGATTGCTAACTGTTTTGAAAATAATAAAACAATTGTAGCCTTTGACTGAGGTCGATACCTGGATTTATCGACCGAGAAAAGATATATTAACAGAGGACTGCGTAAAAAAAATAAACGACTTATTCTGAATAACCAAAATGCCTAGGGTGGTGATATTGGCCAGAAGAATGCTAGAATAAAGGGCTACCAAGTTTGTTTAAATGAATAACCTTCACTCATATTCAAGGCCACAGGGGTCAATTGTCATAAAAAAACTTTAAACAACTTCTTCTGAATAACCAAAATTACCAGAATGGAGATATTTAGTCAGTAGCATGCTAGGATAAAGGGTTACTAAGTTTGTTCAAATGAATGAACTTCACAAATATTCAATGTCACAGCAGTCAAATATCTTAAAATCTTTAAACGACTTCTTCTGAATTACCAAAATGCCTAGAGTGATGATATTTGGCCAGTAGCAATGCTAGAATAAAGGGCTACCAAGTTCTTTAAATGACTTCTCCTGAATAACCATGCATGATGCCATAAATGTTTGATATTTGGGCAGTAGCATGCTTGCCATGGATGAAGGGCTTTTGTCATTTGAATGACCTTGACCTACTTATAAGGTCACATTTGGTCACATATGTTAGACTTTTTAAATTACCTAATCTCATTAAACAAAAGGTCTAGGGTGGTAATATTTGGCAAGTTGCATGCTGAGATGAATGTCGATAAAGTTTGTTCAACGTACTGACTTTCAAGGTCAATGGGGTCAAATGTTTAAAAAAAAAAAAATCACACGTTCTTTTGAATTACTTATTGTCATAAATACTGATGTTTTGCCTATAGCTTTATTTTAGATCAATTTTAAGGTTACAAGTGTGAGATTATTACCAGGTGAGCAATGTAGGCCCATTGGGCCTCTTGTTGACTTATCAAAATGGAATTTTCCATTTACAATGTACTGTATACAAAACCACAGCTGCAGATGAAGTGACAGTAGAATAAAGGATTGTTTTTGTACATCTTTGGTACATACACTAAGTTATCAACACATAATTGATACAATTTGTGTGAGCAAAACATACGAAACGGCGTACCTTAAAAAACGTAATAAACAGAAAATATCAGAGTTCTCCCATTGAATACTACTATAAATATACAACATTTGATATAGCGCCCTATCTAGCTAACATAAACCACTCTAAAGCGCTTTACAGTACATAGATATACAATTTTATACAGTCAATACAATATGCATATATATTAATCAATACAATATATTGAGGAATTCGCAGGAGCTGCCTAATATCAGGCGCTAACGACTAGTCCTATGCCACCTGTATTGTGTTCTGTTTGTAGTGGGTCCGTGCTTCCAACGGTATCATTTATAGTGCCACCTCACTTGAATGCTACAGCACAGATACCACAACACCCACCCCAGACCATTTTATACTCCACCTGGGTTGTTGGAGTTACACAAAGGTGTAAATTGTGTACGAGTTGTCCACAAAATTGATGTCAATTTCGGCTACACTGTCAGCGTATGTACAATAGTTGTTACATATGTACTGAAATGACTTGATCCAGCTACGCTTTGTTTAATATTTGGTCATAGCCACACAGGTTGGAATCCTACTCATCTTCTCTTATGTATTTGGAGCCATTGCTAAAACTGATGAACATTTTAAACTTAACATTCATAAGTTTAACTTTGCACAGAGTTATCATCTCTTGTAATAAAAAAAAAATCTCTCATTTCCGTGTGTGTAAGATAGAGCTAGCTCTGTCCAGGGTAAGAAAGGGGTGTAGGAAATTTCTATCTAACACCCTATTTCATGTGACATGACGTCACAATGGCTCAACAATGACGTGACGTCATGAATTTGGAAACCACCGATACCGCATTGTGAGGAAAAGGCGCAACGTGATGAAATTAAAACTTTTATGATAAATTTACTGTACATGTTAGAAAGATGAGATTATTTTTTCTGACCAAACTTAGTTTGCAAATATGGGGTATTCTGGTACGTGGTTGGAATGGGAGAAAAATACTCTTTCATGCCCAAGGATGTAGAATAAATTTGAATAAATAAATTTGAAAACCCCTCCGGTGGAATTTCGCTATCCAACATCCCTAGGCATGAACAAGTCTTGTAATACACTGTCTATATGGCTCTTCCCTTGCAAATAAGGTCAAAAGCATATGGGCTTCTCCGGTTTTGATTGGACCAAAACTAGGTGCTCAGCAAGAGTAAACAAGATCGTAATACTTTTTCTAATCGATTAATAAAAAAATAAAAATCAACAGGAAATTCATAAATCTTGGAAACAATGTAATCAAAGCAATTTTAGACAAGTATCAGAAGTTTTATATTCTAACATTTTACACATTATGAAAATTGTCAGCTTTATAATAATCTTATGAAAATGGTTTTTACGAGGTAATCGACGAACGAGGAGCAATTACTTTTTAATGGGCTGGTGATTTTAGCCCGTATTAGATTGTAAAGGGAGACATTGCTGCTCTGGGGATATGGGGATATCTATTATTCCCAGGAGGACAGGCATCTGTGGGTATAATACAACATAAACTGTTAATTATTATGATTTACAGATATTATTGTTTCAGGCAGATCACAATTAAGTAAAATTGAAGCCTATTTCAGATTTTAAACCAGATATACTCATCTAAGTCTAGATATTGATCTCTGAAAATAATCAAAATTATTTTTATGCATGCCTATAAATTTTGGGAAAGTAATAAAATCCTGGAACAACGGTAATGTGGGTGCATCTTACACATTCGCTAAAATATTTCGCAACAGAAATCTACCTCAGAATGTAAAATAATACTGAGACTGAACATAAAATAACATGTTACAGACTGTAAAAATAATACTGAGGCTGAACACAAAATAACATGTAACAGAATATCAAATAATACTGAGGCTGAACATAAAATAACGTGAACAATATCAGAATGTAAAATAATACTTAGACTGAAACATAAAATATCATGTAACATAATGTAAAATGATACTGAGGCTGAACATGAAATAACATGTAGCAGAATGTAAAATGATACTGAGACTGAACATAAAATAACATAATATGTAGCAGACTAAAATAATACTGAGACTGAACATAACATAACATGTAGCAGAATGTAAAATAATACTGAGACTGAAACATAAAATAACATGTAACAGAATATAAAATAATACTGAGGCTGAACATAACATAACATAACATTTAGCAGACTGTAAAATAATACTGAGGCTGAACATAGAATAACATGTAGCAAAATGTAAAATAATACTGAGGCTGAACATAACATAACATGTAACAGAATGTAAAATAATACTGAGGCTGAACATAAAATAACATGTAACAGAATGTAAAATAAAACTGAGGCTGAACATAGAATAACATGTAACAGAATATAAAATAATACTGAGGCTGAACATAACATAACATAACATGTAGCAGACTGTAAAATAATACTGAGGCTGAACATAGAATAACATGTAGCAAAATGTAAAATAATACTGAGGCTGAACATAACATAACATGTAACAGAATGTAAAATAATACTGAGGCTGAACATAAAATAACATGTAACAGAATGTAAAATAAAACTGAGGCTGAACATAGAATAACATGTAACAGAATATAAAATAATACTGAGGCTGAACATAACATAACATAACATGTAGCAGACTGTAAAATAATACTGAGGCTGAACATAGAATAACATGTAGCAGACTGTAAAATAATACTGAGGCTGAACATAGAATAACATGTAGCAGAATGTGTTTGGACTGGCCACCATTTTGAAAATATCAATTCCCCCCTGAGCTTTTTAGATGAAAACAAATCAGCCAGCCGGATTTAGAATATCCCAAATTGGCAAACAGAGTTTGTGCAGAAAAAATAATCTCATCTTTCTAACGTGTATGGTAAATATAATTCGTAAAAGGTTTTTAATTTCATCACCTTGCTTTTCCGCATTGCGGCATCGGAGAGAGTTCCGAATTCGTGACATCACATCATTGTCAGGCCATTGTGACGTCACATCACGTGAAATTTTGGATGTAAGATAGAAATTTCCTCAACCTCTTTCTTACCCTGGACAGCTCTATCTTACATACAGGGAAATGAGAGAAAAAATAATACTGAGACTGAACATTAAATCACTTGTAGCAGACTGTAAAATGTTTGTTTTGGTAGATGTTTCTGTTTTTTGTTAGCGAGGATTGCTGTTCGTGGTTTTTTGTGTTGTGTAGTCTTTACGACATTAAAAGTAAATTTCTCCTCGGCGTATGTATACGTTTGTTAAGTTCTACTTGAGGTTAACAGTTAAACTTGGATTAACACTACAGCTCTCTCCAGTTGTTGATGAGTTTAACATTATAAGTGGGCCCGGAGGGGAGCTCCTTCTCGTTAGTATGGAAACATTAAAGCCGTAATGCCCTCAGTGTGGTATTCTCACATCTTAGGGCAGACTTCTTTGCACTAATTGCGATTTAAGACAAAAATTCAAGTCACACAAATAGACTTTAATTACCATTAATTGGAGAATTTGATTTTAAAATGTTGAGTATTTAGTAGGAGAACTTAATTAAAACTTTAAGCTGTCGAACCATAGGATATAGGATTAAGAGTAATTAAAGTACTCTGATAAAAACAAAATTATTTGAATTTTGAGGCAACTTGAAAATAAAGAAAGCCTGTGCCTAATTTTAGAAGACTACTCTTTAGAATGGCTGGACTGATTTTGAAACATTCCTGCGTCAAATATACACGTTTCATGCTGCCGTTTTACTTAATTAACTTTAAAATGTTTAACTAACTGTTACATTTCCATGTCTTGATAGATGTGGTGTTCTGAGATATGAGTTTTGAAAACTGAATTGAATCGTTAAAAACAAGGTATTATTTCTGTCACCTTGAACCATTACTCTGAGTTCTGTTCCCCACAATCGGAGTGCATCCGACTTTATCATGCAAATCTAATCAGCACGCATGTTCTTCATTGTTGATAAATCTTCGTTTATTTCCTATGAAAGCTGATAAAACCTGACAGGTAACGGGAGCCACTGAAAGGTGAACCTTTTAAGATGAACTAGATAATGAAACCGTTATTCTTGTCAAAACAGTAATAATGACTTCCGTTCTGACAAGTAGTATTTCTCCATTCACGCGGGCTGCAGTATCGGAAAGATGGCTGACTGGTTTTGACAGCCTTAGGTCCATAAATCTGACACGTATAATTAAATTTGCATGCAAGAGTAGACAATTATTGGAGATATTTGCTGATGATGATTGTTGATTATAGCCGCGATGATTAGCGAGGGTTGGTTTTGTGTCTGATACCTCTAAAGGTAAATATTGACCGCTGTCCTAGCTGAACTCACGACACTTGATTAAATTGACATAAATGATCCATGACAATACATGTCACTATATACACCAAGACACGACAGATCAAACGTCCGACCAGGATATTCTTCCTCCATCAGAACAGTGAAACAGTTTATAGGAACCCTCTCATATTCTTGTTGGGATAAAAATACTACATTATGATAGCAAGGGAGTAAACCATGAGGGTGTGACAATGTCAGAAACCTCATATTTCAAATAGAGTAATAATTCTAGAGTTATTTCCCTTTATCTCCCCATTTGAAATATCATTCCTTTATAATTTTTAGCTTACCTGGCCTGAAGTGGTGCAGCGTCCGCCGGCCAGCTGGCCGGCCGGCATCTGTCCGTCATCCCAAATCAATAATTTACTTAAAACAAAACTTAATAACCAAAAGGCTTAGGGTGATGATATTTGGCCAGAAGCAAACTGGGATGAAGTAGCATGCTAGGATAAAGGGCTACTAAGTTTGTTCAAATGAATAACCTTCACTGATATTCAAGGTCATTGGGGTCAATTGTCTTAAAAAAACTTTAAACAACTTCTTAAGAATAACCAACAGGACCAGTATGGCGATATTTGGTCAGTTACGTGCTGGGATGAAGGGCTACCAAGTTTGTTCAAATAAACGGCCTTCACACATATTCAAGGTCACAGGGGTCAAATATGTTACAAACTTTAAACAACTTCTTCTGAATAACCAAAATGCCAAGGGTTATGATATTGGGCCAGGAGCATGCTGGATGAAGGGCTACCATGTTTGTTCAAATGAATTACCTTTACCCATATTCAAGGTCACAGGGGTCAATTGTCTTAAACAAACTTTAATCAACTTATTCAGAATAACCTGAATGCCTAGTATGTTGATATTTGGTCAGTAGCAGACTAGGATGAAGGGCTACCAAGTTTGTTTGAATGAATGACCTTGACTTGTATTTAAGGTCACAGGGTTGAAATATGTTTGAAACTTGTAAAGGACTCCTGAATAACCAGAAGGCCCAGGATGATGATATTTGGCCCATAACATGATTGGATGAAGAACTACCAAGTTTGTTCAAATGAATGACCTTGACTATTGTATTTAAGGTCACAGGGGTCAAATATGCTACAAACTTTAAGCGACTTCTGAATAATCAAAAGGCCCAGGATGTTGATATTTGGCAAGTAGCATGCTAGGATAAAGGGCTACCAACTTTGTTCAAATGAATAACCTTATTCAAGGTCACAGGGATCAAATATGTTTAAAACTTTTAAACAATTTCTTCTGAATAACCAAAGGGCAAAGGATGATGATATTTGGCCCATATCATAATAGGATGAAGAAGTTCTAAGTTTGTTAAAGTGAATGACATGCATTGACTTATATTCAATGTCACAATAGTCAAATTTGTTTAAAATCTTTAAACAACTTTTTCTGAATAACCATGAGGCCCAGGATGTTGATATTTAGCCAGTAGCATGCTTGGATATATGATTTGAATTACCTTGACCCACTTTCAAGGTCACATTTGGTTAAATATGTGACCTAATTTCAATAAACAAAGGGATAGGGTGGTGATATTTTGCAAGTTGCATCCTGAGATGAAGGACTATAAAATTTTGTTCAGCTTAATGACCTTGTTTGACTTTCAAGGTCACAGGGTCGAAATATTTTAAAATCTTTTAACGGGTTCTTTTGAATGACTTTTAATCATAAATACTGAAATTTTGCCTGTAGCTTTATTTTAGATCACTTTTAAGGTTACAAGTGTGAGATTTATACCAGGTGAGCGATGCAGGCCCATTGGTCCTCTTGTCATTTTTAATAACCTGTAATTCATAATTCATAAACTTGTGGCAGATTTAAATTGTTCATAGGACTATGCGGTCATCTTCTAACTTCCAAGCTAGAGGGAATTTCCCTTTAGCTCAGTAGTGGAGCGTCTGACTAGGAACCTCCAGTGATACAATCTAATGATTTTTTTCTTTTCATATGGGTTCATATTCATTACTTTAATAATTATAGTAGTCCCATGACCTTCATTATGACCTTGAACTTGACACAGGGCTGTACACCTTGCACTCAATTCACATCCAGTCTATTGTTGTTGCTTTTTTAATTCAGAAAATTCAACAAAACGCTTCCGTATAGAGTAGTATTTTAAAGGGGCTGGTCGGGGAAAAAATGTCATATTTGCTAAAAAGGCATACACATGTTTAAAATACCTTTTTATGAAATATACCAATTCAAATTTTGCTGAACTTCACTCCCTAAGAGTAAAAATTATAATTATATTAAAGAAATCCTAAATCGTCACCTGACAGTCTAAAACTCTCAATTGATGGAGATCAGTGATGTAATTTTACCGCACACGCGTCATCAACAAGGCCAAATGTAAACATTGCAGCGAAGGAAAAGGATGCATGCGAAAGTCATGACAGGCACGAGGTATCAATACTGTTATATATAACAACAACATATAGGTAGGAATACTACACTTGCATCATACATGACCTTTGAAAACAATTATTCACGTATAGTATTGCTGTCTTGTCCGCTAGTTGAGTCCGACATGGCACATGACGACGTGCTATTGTTGTTATCTTCACTGCCTCACTTTCAAAACAACCACGTGACATATATAATAGATCTGCGCTAAATTTATGCGGGGCTTCCTCGAGATTTCAGTGGTCAAAACTGGACATTGCAAGCAGAACTCATCATATTGCCGTGGTATAACTTTTGGAAGGCCAGAGAACGCATTTAGATCCATTTATTTTATATTTTTTTCCCCGACCAGCCCCTTTAAAATTGAATGCAGAACTGTGCTGAATAAAAAAACTTGTTTACAGCGATCAGAATTGAGGGACTGTGCTGTTACAATTTGTGCCACAGGTTTATTAGGAAATACGGAAAATAACAGAGAAACAGTGACGCTCCCAGGGGTTTAATTATGAAATATCCGCTGGAGAAACAACAGCTCTTACAGACAGTGAACTCCCATGTATTTGATTTTCACAAATTGATCCATGCTGTCTTGAATTGATCGACTGATATAAATCGTATTTTAATTTCAATTGAAGCTCATTATATAGAAAATATCAATGGAAGCTAAATAAAATCAGCTGAGCTTAATGAGAGAAGTGCACTGTTTCAGAATAATGTATACAGGAATACTGAATCCCACTTCCCAGTGGAAATTTTATTGTTAACTTGTGTACAAAGCTTCCCTGTAATATGTCAGTTCATGTCATTAGGCAAAAAGTACAAAGCTTTTATGCAGCAAACATTTTGAGTGATCACCTCAGAAATATTTGTACCTTTGTACAAAATGTGACGAATGAATCGGAGCTAGTGTGATTATCGTCTCGCTACAACGATGGAGCAAGCGCATGACAAAGGTGGGACTCTGTCTTGTGGTGGCGGTGTCAGACGTTTATAGTCAGCTTGACCAATGGTAAATCTTCCTTTTTAAGCTACTTCTCCAAAAGTGTTACTGCTAGGGCATGACACCTTGCATCACATTCTATGCTGCAGATGCTGAGTCTGACCTATATTTCATGGTCCATTGACTTTGTTGATGCTGAGTCTGACCTTTATTTAATGGTCCATTGACTTTGTTGATGCTGATTCTAAGCTCATCTGTCACAAAAAGCTTGTAAGTTTATGATATGGTGCAGCATTCGTTGTCTGTCCATCCATTAACTCATTCACCCCTGAAGACACATTTGTACTCTTCCAATTCAAAGGTTGGAATAGTTCATTGTGAAATTTCAGGGGTGAATGAGTTAACTTTGTTTTTAACATCTTGAAAATTAAAAGTTTCAGGGTCCTAATAGTTGTTCACTAGGTACCTGGAATGGAGTGCTTTACAGTTTCCTCATATCAATGACCTTGACCTCTTTCAAGGTCACAGGGATGGAATATCTTAAAAACTTCAAACCATAAGGTCTACAGCAATGATAATTGGATATATTATGTAGACACGCAAAGTTTTCTAACATCTTCTGTTAATGTCAAAAGTGAAATTTTAGTGCTGTCCTGAGTCGAAGGTTAACATGGGCTCCTAATTAGATAAAATGTGTAAAAGTTTGTAAAACTGAACACTGCATTATTTGCCTGTTTTTTTTTGTATCAGAAACAAAATCTTTAAATCAGTGAATTCACTTTTTAATCAGGTGTGTAACGGTATCCTACTGTTTGTATGGTGTGTAATGGTATTCTACTGTTTGTATGGTGTGTAATGGTATCCTACTGTTTGTATGGTGTGTAATGGTATACTACTGTTTGTTTGGTGTGTAACGGTATTCTACTGTTTGTATGGTGTATAATGGTATCCTACTGTTTGTATGGTGTGTAACGGTATCCTACTGTTTGTATGGTGTGTAATGGTATCCTACTGTTTGTATGGTGTGTAATGGTATCCTAATGTTTGTATGGTGTGTAATGATATCCTGCTGTTTGTATGGTGTGTAACGGTATCCTACTGTTTGTATGGTGTGTAACGGTATCCTACTGTTTGTATGTTGTATAACGGTATCCTACTGTTTGTATGGTGTATAATGGTATCCTACTGTTTGTATGGTATGTAATGGTATCCTACTGTTTGTATGTTGTATAATGGTATCCTACTGTTTGTATGGTGTGTAACGGTATCCTACTGTTTGTTTGGTGTGTAATGGTATTCTACAGTTTATATGTTGTATAACAGTATCCTACTGTTTGTATGGTGTGTAACAGTATCCTGCTGTTTGTATGGTGTGTAATGGTATCCTGCTGTTTGTATGGTGTGTAACGGTATCATACTGTTTGTATGGTATGTAATGGTGTCCTACTTTTTGTTTGGTGTTTAACAGTATCTTACTGTTACACACCACACAAACGGTAGGATACCATAACACACCATACAAACAAAAGGATTGCGTTACACACCATACAAAAACTGTCACCATTATACAGTCAGACCTAGTTATACTGTCACCATTATACAGTCAAACCTTGTTAAACTGCCACCATTATACAGTAAAACATTGTTATATTGTCATCATTATACAGTAAAACATTGTTATATTGTCATCATTATACAGTAAAACCTTGTTATACTGGCATCTTTATACAGTCAGACCTAGTTATACTGTCACCATTATACAGTCAGACCTAGTTATACTGTCACCATTATACAGTAAAACATTGTTATATTGTCATCATTATACAGTAAAACATTGTTATATTGTCATCATTATACAGTAAAACATTGTTATATTGTCATCATTATACAGTAAAACCTTGTTATACTGGCATCTTTATACAGTCAGACCTAGTTATACTGTCACCATTATACAGTCAGACCTAGTTATACTGTCACCATTATACAGTCAGACCTAGTTATACTGTCACCATTATACAGTCAAACCTTGTTAAACTGCCACCATTATACAGTAAAACCTTGTTATACTGTATAATACTGTCACTATTATACAGTAAAACATTGTTATATTGTCATCATTATACAGTAAAACCTTGTTATACTGTCACCATTATACAGTAAAACATTGTTATATTGTCATCATTATACAGTAAAACATTGTTATATTGTCATCATTATACAGTAAAACCTTGTTATACTGTATAATACTGTCACTATTATACAGTAAAACATTGTTATATTGTCATCATTATACAGTAAAACCTTGTTATACTGTATAATACTGTCACTATTATACAGTATAACAAGGTTTTAGGTATCCTACTGTTTGTATGATGTGCTAATGTTTGTATGGTGTGTAACGGTATCCTACTGTTTGTATGGTGTGTAACAGTATCCTACTGTTTGTATGATGTGTAATGGTATACCACTGTTTGTATGGTGTATAATGGTATCCTACTGTTTGTATGGTGTATAATGGTATCCTACTGTTTGTATGATGTGTAATGGTATACTACTGTTTGT
Organism: Mizuhopecten yessoensis; assembly: GCF_002113885.1. NCBI lineage: Eukaryota > Metazoa > Mollusca > Bivalvia > Pectinida > Pectinidae > Mizuhopecten > Mizuhopecten yessoensis. Next base: position 117,847 of record NW_018407839.1, read on the forward strand.
ATGGTGTGTAACAGTATCCTACTGTTTGTATGGTGTGTAACAGTATCTTACTGTTTGTATGGTATGTAATGGTATCCTACTTTTTGTTTGGTGTTTAACGGTATCTTACTGTTTGTATGGTGTGTAACGGTATCCTACTTTTTGTATGGTGTATAACGGTATCCTTCTGTTTGTATACTACATTAATCATTATTTGCATGCATCTTTAGTAGTAAGGTATTAATAAAGGTCTATTTATCAGTTTGATATATTTGCTCAGTCTTACACAGAAACCTAATTTAATCTGTCAAACACGCTCATGAATAATAAATACTATTTAATAGATATATATAGATAATCAATGTAAACATTCAACTTGTTTCTGTGATACAAAATTACATCATTATCATACACGTCATTATTTACCGCGCTGCATATCGGGACAAAATGATCGAAAATCTGAAAAGGCAGCTGCGATGGTGCTAAATGTACTGCAGTCAATATTGGTGTGAGTTATGTTTCCTTGCCGAATCTGACAGAACCAGTCATGCGACTGAACCCTGGAGGAGGTCAACAACATGAAAAATTTCAGTTTTTGACATAAATTCCCTGCGCTCGCTGTCAGCTGACGGTGAAAAAGGCGACCAGAGGGGCCAGCTTCCCAGCTGAACACAGTGCAGCCAAATTTGTTTTTGTCACTTGAGGAATAGCAAAATTATTGCATTTTCTATCTAGTTTGGCATTTTTTTTTCTGCCGAGAATCCATTTATCAGAAGCTATGGAATTTTGGTCAGTGAGGGGGAAAGTTATCTGCCAGCCCGGCAATGATATTACCATGCAATGACTTTCTATGAATAAAATTCAGCAGTTTTTGCTTAGTTTTCTTTGTGTCGCTGAGACTGTGTATGACAGACTATTGATCTTTTATTCATGGGGTAGGCTTATGTGTAAGATTTCCTATAAATTGACTTATTTTCACAAAGGAATGATTAAATAGATTTTATCCCTCCTCATCTTTAAGTTATACACATCACAAATTGCTATAACGCTTGATAAGGATTATATATAGATTTTCCTAAAATGTACAAAAATCTGAAATTCTTGTCATATGGAGTTGCTTTATATGGTATTTTACTGGAGAAATCCATGGGACTTTATGATTGCTTTACTGAAAACAAATTACTGAAGAAAACAAATCGTGACTTACGTTTTGCCTTACTGGAGATAACTAGGACTTTATTTTAATGGAGATATCAGTGTGACTTTATTTTAATGGAGATATCAGTGTGACTTTATTTATTTGAGATATCTGTTTGACTTTATTTTAATGGAGATGTTGGTGGGACTTTATTTTAATGGAGATGTTGGTGGGACTTTATTTTAATGGAGATATCGGTGGATCTTTATTTATTTGAGATATCTGTAGGACTTCATTTTAATGGAGATGTTGGTGGGACTTTATTTTAATGAAGATATTGATGGGACTATATTCTAATGGATATATCAGTTTGACTTTATTTTAATGGAGATATCCGTAGGACTTTATGTTAATGGAGATATTAATTGGAATGACCCTTGACCCACTTTAGGTCACATTTGGTCAACTATGTATGAACATTTAAATGACCTAATCTCAATAAAGAAAAGGTCAAGGGTAGTGATATTTGGCAAGTTGCATCCTGTGATGAAGGGCTATAAAGTTTGTTCATTGTAATGACCTTGTTCGACTTTCAAGGTCACAGGGGTCAAATTTTTTAACATCTTTTAACAGATTCTTTTGAATAATTTATAGTCATAGCTGCATGGGTATACTGATAGTTTGCCTACAGCTTTACTTTAGATCACTTTTAAGGTTACAAGTGTGAAATTAATACCAGGTGAGTGATGCAGGCCCATTGGGCCTTTTGTTAAGATAATGAAACAGTAAAGCATTTCAATATGTTCCTGAAACCACAGCAAATTGTTGGTCATTTTGTTTCTTTCAATGCTACGATCAAGTTATATTAATTGTCTTTGAAAGTTGATCTGAAAAAATATTAGAAAATATCATTGATACATATGTGTAAAGTAAAATCAATTTTATATAAATCAGACCTGCCAATATGGCCACCTCCATAAAGAGACGACTTCCATTAAGAAACCTCTTAAATTGTTCCAAATGGTAATTATTTCATTGGTAAATCAGTTATTTAGAGGACACCTGTATAACCCTAACAGACTTCCTACATTATGATTAACTCATTCACCCCTGAAGACTCATTTGAACTCTTCCAATTCAAAGGTTGAATTAGTTCATTAGGAAATTTCAGGGGTGAATGGGTTATAAAGAGACCACAGTATGGACTTTTAACTGAGGGTGGTCTCTTTATACAGGTTAGACTGGGCTAGTGTGTCATCGTCAAACGCACTAAAAAACTAAAAAATAGTATGTACATGATGCAATTAATTGTGCAATTTAAGAATTATTCAATAAAACAACAATAATATATTTACCAAAATTGATATAAGACAACATGGATATTTAACATTATTGATATACAATAAATTGATACAAAAAAACATTGATAACAAATTTGAAAAAAACATCATTCATATAAAACTGTAGTGATATTAAACATCATTGATATAAAACAACATTAATATTAAATTAATACCATTGATATAAACCAACATTGATATTAAGCAAACTGATATTAAACAATCTTGATAAAGATTATCATTCATCTGAATTTTACGTTACATTCTTTAGTTTACAAAATGAATCATTGTTAAGGTATATTATGGGTTAAAGTGAAACACCTTTCTGAAATGTTCTGTCATGGCATTCGATTCTCGTCAGTCTTTCTGAAAATTGATTGAAATAAGATAGAACATTGTTAGAGTATTGACTGACTCGTACTTTAGAATCGTTGGAGCTGCAGACAGCAGAGGAAATAACCTATGGGAATATTATACAGTATCGGCATTGCCAGGAGTCGTCCATAATTAATTGGGAATCGACTAGCAAAGATATGATTGTTTTTGTGTGTAAAAATCAAAATAGCGCATGTTGGTGTAATGTGATATATCTCACATGAAGTGATTACAGGAAAAGTCTTATTTAAAGGAAAGTTGTAGACAATGAAGAATTATAGACAATGTGTATTTATTTTAAAGGGTTTTTAATAGCTGTAGACTATTTATTTAAGTAAATTGAAGACTTACATGTATGAAAGCCATTTGTATTTGCCAATTTGTGTTTCATTTAAAGAGTATTTGATTGAAATGTTGAAGACCTGACAAGTATTACAAGTAAGGAAAGGTTCAGTGGTGTGAAATGAAAATAATTTCCCTAACCCCCTGAATGTACTATTGTTAGAGCATCATTCCTATTGCCAAGGCTCATTATACCAGCTTTTGCTGGATAATTATAAAGTGGCACTATAACAAGGTTTTACTCTAATGGTGACAGTATAACAAGGTTTTACTGTATAATGGTGACATAACAAGGTTTTACTGTATAATGGTGACAGTATAACAAGGTTTTACTGTATAATGGTGGCAGTATAACAAGTTTTGACTGTATAATGGTGGCAGTATCACTAGGTCTGACTGTATAATGGTGACATAACAAGGTCTGACTGTATAATGGTGACAGTATAACTAGGTCTGACTGTATAATGGTGACAGTATAACAAGGTTTTACTGTATAATAGTGACAGTATAACAAGGTTTGACTGTATAATGGTGGCAGTATTACAAGGTTTGACTGTATAATGGTGACAGTATAACTAGGTCTGACTGTATAATAGTGACAGTATAACAATGTCTGACTGTATAATGGTGGCAGTATAACAAGATCTAACTGTACAATGGTGACAGTATAACAAGGTCTGACTGTATAATGGTGACAGTATAACAAGGCCTGACTGTGTAATGGTCAGACAGTATAACTAGGTCTGACTGTATAATGGTGACAGTATAACAAGGTTATACTGTATAATAGTGACAGTATAACAAGGTTTGACTGTAAAATGGTGGCAGTATAACAAGGTTTGACTGTATAATGGTGACAGTATAACTAGGTCTGACTGTATAATGGTGACAGTATAACTAGGTCTGACTGTATAATGATGACAGTATAACAGGGTTTTACTGTATAATGGTGACAGTATAACTAGGTCTGACTGTATAATGATGACAGTAAAACTAGGTCTGACTGTATAATGGCAGCAGTATAACTAGGCCTGACTGTATAATGGTGACAGTATAACAAGGTTTTACTGTATAATGGTGACAGTTTAATAAGTTTTTTTCTGTATAATGGTGACAGTATAACAAGGTTTTACTGTACAATGGTGGCAGTATAACTAGGTCTGACTGTATAAAGATGCCAGTATAACAAGGTTTTACTGTATAATGATGACAATATAACAATGTTTTACTGTATAATAGTGACAGTATAACTAGGTCTGACTGTATAATGGTGAAAGTATAACTAGGTCTGACTGTATAATGATGACAGTATAACAGGGTTTTACTGTATAATGGTGGCAGTATAACTAGGTCTGACTGTATAATGATGACAGTAAAACTAGGTCTGACTGTATAATGGCAGCAGTATAAGTAGGCCTGACTGTATAATGGTGACAGTATAACAAGGTTTTACTGTATAATGGTGACAGTATAACTAGGTCTGACTGTATAAAGATGCCAGTATAACAAGGTTTTACTGTATAATGATGACAATATAACAATGTTTTACTGTATAATAGTGACAGTATAACTAGGTCTGACTGTATAATGGTGAAAGTATAACTAGGTCTGACTGTATAATGGTGCCAGTATAACAAGGTTTTACTGTATAATGATGACAATATAACAATGTTTTACTGTATAATAGTGACAGTATAACTAGGTCTGACTGTATAATGGTGAAAGTATAACTAGGTCTGACTGTATAATGGTGCCAGTATAACAAGGTTTTACTGTATAATGATGACAATATAACAATGTTTTACTGTATAATAGTGACAGTATAACTAGGTCTGACTGTATAATGGTGAAAGTATAACTAGGTCTGACTGTATAATGGTGCCAGTATAACAAGGTTTTACTGTATAATGATGACAATATAACAATGTTTTACTGTATAATAGTGACAGTATAACTAGGTCTGACTGTATAATGGTGAAAGTATAACTAGGTCTGACTGTATAATGGTGCCAGTATAACAAGGTTTTACTGTATAACAGTGACAGTATAACGAGGTCTGACTGTATAATGGTGGCAGTATAACAAGGTTTGACTGTATAATGGTGGCAGTATAATTAGGTCTGACTGTATAATGGTGACAGTAAAACTAGGTCTGACTGTATAATGGCAGCAGTATAACTAGGTCTGACTGTATACTGGTGCCAGTATAACAAGGTTTGACTGTATAATGGTGACAGTATAACTAGGCCTGACTGTATAATGGCAGCAGTATAACTAGGTCTGACTGTATAATTGTTGCAGTATAACAAGGTTTTACTGTATAATTTTGACAATATAACACGGTTTTACTGTATAATGTTGGCAGTATAACAAGGTTTTACTGTATAATGGTGACAGTATAACTAGGTCTGACTGTATAATGGCAGCAGTATAACAAGGTTTGACTGTATAATGGTGACAGTATAACTAGGTCTGACTGTATAATGGTGACAGTATAACTAGGTCTGACTGTATAATGGTGGCAGTATAACAAGGCGTGACTGTATAATGGTGGCAGTATTCCAAGGTTTTACTGTATCATGGTGGTAGTAAAACAAGGTTTTACTGTAAAACGGTGATGGTATGACAAGGTTTTACTGTATAATGGTGACAGTATAACAAGGTTTTACTATATAATGGTGACATTATAACAAGGTTTTACTGTATAATGATGACAATATAACAATGTTTTACTGTATAATAGTGACAGTATAACTAGGTCTGACCGTATAATGGTGGCAGTATCACTAGGTCTGGCTGTATAAAGGTGACAGTATAACAAGGTTTTAATGTATAATGGTGACAGTATAACAAGGTTTGACTGTATAATGGTGGCAGTATAAGAAGGTTTTACTGTATAATGGTGACAGTATAACAAGGTTTGACTGTATAATGGTGGCAGTATCACTAGGTCTGACTGTATAAAGGTGACAGTATAACAAGGTTTTACTGTATAATGGTGACAGTATAACTAGGTCTGACTGTATAATTGGTGGCAGTATAACTAGGTCTGACTGTATAAAGATGCCAGTATAACAAGGTTTTACTGTATAATGATGACAGTATAACAAGGTTTTACTATATAATGGTGACAGTATAACAAGGTTTTACTGTATAATGGTGGCAGTATAACAATTAGGTTTTACTATATAATGGTGGCAGTATAACAAGGTTTTACTGTATAATGGTGACAGTATAACAATATTTTACAATATAATGGTGACAGTATAACAAGGTTTTACTGTATAGTGGTGGTAGTATAACAAGGTTTTACTGTATAATGGTGACAGTATAACAAGGTTTTACTGTATAGTGGTGGTAGTATAACAATGTTTTACTGTATAATGGTGACAGTATAACTAGGTCTGACTGTATAATTGTTGCAGTATAACAAGGTTTTACTGTATAATGGTGACAGTATAACAATATTTTACCATATAATGGTGACAGTATAACAAGGTTTTACTGTAGTGTGCATGTTGCAGTATAACAAGGTTTTACATTAAGATATAGTTTTAATTATGCAGTGTCAAATTTTTACATGTTTTGAACAAGTTTGAAATATGTAGTCATAGATTCAATCACAAACCTTAGTAAGTTTGGATTATGTTTGGTGTTTTTTTATTATTGGGAAGGGAATAATGGTAAGTATCTAAACTCCATGCCATCTGTGTGCTGTACAGTATAATGATATCATCTGGTGTTCAATAAAACAATAAAGTATCGTAAAATAAATCAATCGTGAAAGCTATAATTTATTTATAGATTGGATAGAAATTCCTAACACATTTCACGCTCACTGTGTGAATTGTAAAACAATGCAGTTTAATTAATGATGTACACCTCTGAGAAGTCAAAAAATTCCTGTATCAAACTTTTTTTCTTATATGGGTTTTTGGAAAAAGGGGTTAATTGCATAGTAGAAAATGCCAAAAAAACTATGTGTCGGTGTGTTCGTTTTTATGCTATGATCGGTCACAGATACCAATTGGACACAATATGTGATTTTAGGTGATTTTTGGGGTTTTGACCATTTGCAGAACAAATTCATACAATATCTTCCAAGTGTGTTACCAGTATGTATGAATGTTTGTAGAATTGATGAAAATATTATTTTCTTTTAAATTATGGAAGTAAAATTTCTTAATCTTATTCTTTTAATTCAGAAAGCCGATTTAAGTTACCCCTACCCCCTATTTTTTAATGAAAAAATACTTATTTTTTTACCTTTTTTTTTGCAGATTAAACGCTTGATATAAAAAGTTCTGCTATTAAACTTTTTTTTAATATTTAATGAATTAAAAGAAAATGAGTTTCTCTCTCTTAAACATCCACACAAATGGGGGGTCCGTGTGCTTCTTTTTTTTCCCTCCCATTATCATTTGTGTTATTTTTTACCTCTTTCGGGGTCAAAAATCAAAAGTGCTTCAGTTACACTAAATATGTAAAAAAAATATCAATAATGTATAATTTTCCAGTTTGTTGTATATTATTTTTATCATATAAACCATTATAAAGTTGTACAGCAAAATTGAACCTGCTACAATTAAAAATGGCGACACCATGACAACTTAATTGTGATCAATCTAGTGTCAAAAAAGATGAAATTTTTGCCTATTTTGAATCGCAAGAAATACACATTAATACACATTTTCAAAATGGCCGCTGAATTGGTAAGTGAGCTTATGCCGTGGCGCGGCGTCCGTCGTCCGTCCGTCTGTCCGTCCGTCGTCCGGCGTCAATATTTTAATTTAAACGACTTCTTCTTAATAACCGAAAGGCCTAGGGTGTCGATATTTGGCCAGAAGCAAACTTAGATGAAGGGCTACAAAGTTTGTTAAAATTAATGACCTTCACCTATTTTCAAGGTCACAGGGGTCAAATATGTCAAAAACTTTAAACATCTTCTTCTCAATAACCAA